>NW_006436298.1:48900714-48902846 GCF_000325575.1 Pteropus alecto | reverse complement strand
AAACAAAAGAAACACAGTGGTTTTAAAAATATCATAGGGGAATGATGTCAGAAACATGGCAGAGTGAGAGATGACCCCAGATCTCTCACCTTGAAACAACAATAAGCTGTTGAGTTTTTAGCTCAACAAAAACTCAGCAAAACACACCAGTACTGCACACCAGCAAGTCTCAGCGTAGGATCTGTGTATAAGAGCTACTGTGAGTCAGAATCCCAGGTATCTGGCGGTGGACTGGGAGAAACAAAGAAGCTGCCTATATAGCAGCCGGAGCTCCCTGTAGGAGGAAGGGGGAGGGGATAAAGTGAAGCGAGTTTCCTGAACAGCCCTGCCTGGGAGTGCTGTGAGCTCCACGTGCCACAGCAGTGCCTAGGGTTCAGGGCAGAAAGCAGAGAAGCAGGGATGGCAGAGAAACAACAGTTGATTTTTACCAGCCTCGACTGAAAAATGCAAGGCTCTGCCACAGCCCCCATCCCCAAACCCAGAGGGCCCATCCTCCCATATCCTCTGAGACCGAACACCTTGGAGACCCAGGGAAATCTAAGCAAATGCTACCAAAACTGTCACTAACACTGACAGGGACTGAGACTGATGGTAGTGAGCATGATCGAATGTCGATTATTAAGACTTTATATAAAGCAGGGATCCAAGAGGATTAGATGCCACCTGCTGGAAACCAAAAGAAAAACGCCGTCTTTGCAACAGGCTAAAGAGAGACTTTTACATAATAAATCTTTTTTTTTCTGGAAGAAAAAAGCAGAATACACTTCCATTAATGCCCGGGGAGAAATAGTTCATTAAACACCACGAACAGCCAAGGTGACAAGGCAGCTCAGAAAAAAAGAGAAAATTCTCCGGTAAATAAGCTTAAAGACATAGAAATATATGACTTAAATGATAGAGAATTCAGGATGGTACTTCTGAAAAAACTCAGTGAAATCCAAAACAATTCATATCAACATTTACAGGATTTGAAAAATACAACTAGATGAGCAGAATGAGTTCTTTAGCAGGGTGATTGAAACCCTCAAAAAGAACCAAATAGAACATCTGGAGATGAAGAACACACTAAAAGAGGCGAAAAATGAAATAGTAATCTTGGGAAATAGAGTCAGCCAAGTGGAAGAAAAGATCAGTGATATCGAAGACAGAAATCAAGAAATATATCAGAAGGAAAAAGAAAGAAACTGAAGAATGAAAAATAATGAAAGAGAAATACAAGAACTAGCTGATACCATCAGGAGAGGAAACAAGAATAATGAGCATTCTCGAAGGGGAGGAAAAAGAGCAGGGATTAGAAAGCATTTTCAAATAAATAGTTGATGAGAATTTCCCAAATCTAAGGAATGAGCTAGAGCTTGGAATTCAAGAAGTCAACAGAACACCCAATTATCTCAACCCAAAAAGGCCTTCACCAAGACACATTGTATTAAAATTATCAAAAATCAATGACAAAGAAAGAATTCTCAGGGAAGCCAGGGAAAATACGACGGTAGCCTATAAAGGAAAACCCATTATATTATCGTTGGACTTCTCAGCAAACTTTTAAATGAAAAGAACTACCAGTCAAGAATAATGTATCCAGCAAAGCTCTCTTTAGATATGAAGAAGAAATAAAGACCTTTCCAGACATAGAAAAATTGAAGGAATTCTCCGCTACAAGGCCTGCATTACAGGAAATACTGAAAGGGATCAACTCAGCTAAAACAAAATGCCAAGAACAACAACAACAACAAAAACATAACTAGTAGTAAGGCGAGTAGAAGACAGATGGAAGCAGAGGCGTGCAATCCTTAATAAGAACAGGGCATTATAAGCTTAAACAATAGGAAGAGATTTGCTATAGCAAGATAGTAATGAACATTCAGCATACAGAGGGACAAATTGAGACAACAATGACTGAAAAGGGGAGAATTCAAAGATCCAAATTTGCAAAAGGGAATGGAGATAAGGCACATGCAGAAGAAAATGGACTACTACATATATATAAAACTATCCTTTACATATTCATAATGGTAACCACATGGCAAAGATTCAGAACTGACGTATATAACATAAAACAAGAAGAACCAGAGGGAAGACTGACAAAACCCCTCCCCCGCCCCAACAAAAAAAGAAAAACAAGCACAGGGCAG
>NW_006436298.1:48897172-48897618 GCF_000325575.1 Pteropus alecto | reverse complement strand
CAGAAAATTTGAAAACTACATGATATCACTTAAATGTGGGATATAAACCTAAAAACAGCAAACGAACAGGACAAACAGAGACTCATGTACATGGACAATGGTCTAGTGGTTACCAGGGGATAGAGGGTAAGGAGGAGGGAGAAAGTAGATGGGATAAAAGGGGTCAAGTATGTGGTGACATTAAATAATTAAAAATAAATTAATTAATTTAAAAAATAACATGGGATTTTATATAGTCATAGACCTCAGGAAGTATTTTTTAGTGCATTACTTCACCTGAAAACTCTTGCGGTACAGACTGATTATTTAAGTTACATTAAAAAAATAAGTTGTATGTCAGTAAAAGGGGAAAAAAACTCTGTAAGTAAAGATTAAAGGCAATAAACTATTTGCAACTCAGAAAGATAGATGTTTCTGTTTCTAATACATAAAGAAACTACAAATCA
>NW_006436298.1:48894284-48897142 GCF_000325575.1 Pteropus alecto | reverse complement strand
ACAATAGAAATGTTTAAGGATATGAATTGACTGTTGACATCAAGGGAAATACCAGTGACAATACATTAAAACATGCTTATTATTAGAATAGAAAGTATAAAATGAAACTCCGAGATAACATTTTTGCCTATAAACTTTGAGGAAATAAAAATTCAAATGGAAAACTGTTGGTGAAGGTTTTGGGAAATAGACATTCATAAATTTCTGATAAGAGTGCAAAATTGATACTTCCTCTATAGAGAGCAATTTAGAACTATCAAAATTACAAATGTACATAACACTTAATCCATAAATTTTAATTATAAGAATTCATCCTATCCATACTCAATCAAGAAAGGATGAAGTTACGAAGTTATTTTTCCTGTCTTTTTTCTAATAGCAAAATATAGTAACATATGCATGATGGTAAACTGATTAAATTATGAAGCATGGACACAGAAACTATTCCTCCTTTAAAAAAAGTGGACACTTTATATATTTATATAAAAGTATGTTTAAGATATATTGTTACATGACAAAAGCAAATTGTAAAACATTTTCATTTAAAAAAAGATTTTAAAGTGTGTGTGTGTGTGTGTTTGTGGGTGTGTGTTTGCTTATGTATACATAGAGTGTCCATAGAAGGATATTAGAAAGTCTGTGTCAATTGATATTCTGGGGGTGAAAATTGACTGACTTGGAGAAAGAGATGGAAAGGAGACTTTTCTCATTGTGTTCTCTAACATGTAAATGTGTTGAACCATGTAAATGTGTTATTTACTCAAACAATTAAAAACAGAGAGGAAGGAGGAGAAAAAAACCTACTTAACAACTTTCTTTGTAAAGCTCTAACAAATTCCTATAGCAGAATTCTTGTCTCCCTCCTGGCGGGTTGGAACAGTGCATGCAAACCTTAGAGCCTCCGTAATGGGGTGCTACAAGCTTTGTCCCCCAGAACACTGGGTATGTCCATGGCACATTGCATGCTGACAAGCAGACAACATTTGCACATCTAATACTTATCAAATGTGGAATGAAAATGTGGGATTTGAGCAGAATTTCACTTCATCTTAAAGCTATCACTTTTATAAGTCAATAAAGGTTTAGGAGCAGCAAATTAAATGGGTTTGACTTTAATGGTCCTCTCAGTTGTTGTCAAGGAAAAAATTATCATTAAAATATGTTTAGTGACTTAAAATAGGAGTAAAATAGTAAGACAAAGATAGGTCGGAGATGATAATTAATTACATATGCTTTTGGCAAAACACAAGCATTATTTAAAAGGATGTATGTGGTAGTCATATTGAGATATTGTTCTTAAATCATCTTTAAACAAAAAGCTGACAAAATCCTGGTCATCGACCTTAAATGAGCTGTGTGGCCTAGTGAAATTAGAATTGATATAGGGGTCAAAATGTTGCTGCTTCTTTGCAATTAAGTGGATTAGGGCTTTCAGTAGAAAATAGGTCAGTCTTTTTCTGCTTTATGGCATTTGCATTTGTTTATTTTAGAAATTCCTCTCTCTGTCTCTGTCTCTGTCTCTGTCTCTGTGTCTGTCTGTCGCTGTCTCTGTTCTCTCCTCTCTGTCTCTCTGTCTCTCTGTCTCTCTCTCTCTCTCTCACGCACACACACACACACACACACACGGCTCTACATAGCTCCCTATCTCAGATGCACAAAATTGTATTAATCATAATATTTCTATCAACATAATCTCATTATCATTCCACCCATATTCTACTTTTGTTTAGTTAATTATCTTAAATAAGGTAATAAGCACTCATGAAACCGCCGAAAACAAAAGCTAGAATTGTGACAATTACCTGCACTACCCATGGTGCTGCACCCACCAGTAACCATTACTTTGTATCCAGAATTCCACATATTCTTGCTTTTCTTTCTAGATACTTTTATTATGCTTGCATGTGTGCATACATATAGATATTCAATTTCTTCCTCTTCTTCTTCTTCTTCTTCTTCTTCTTCTTCTTCTTCTTCTTCTTCTTCTTCTTCTTCTTCTTCTTCTTCTTCTTCTTATTGTTTTAGTCCTTTAAACTTTACAAAAAAGATTTAATGTTGTGTGGAACTTACTTTTTTCATTTAATATTATAAAGATATGATTCATCTAGTTGCATGTTGTTCTAAACACGTCTATTCTGTGCACTATGGTACCAGGTATCTCCTGCAGAGTAGGGTCTACGGTTCCCCCTAATTTGCTCAGCATAGACAGAGCTATACCATGGATCTAGGGCCATTTTGATTTTCCAGAAGGATATTTATCCTCTCTTTTGATCCATTTATTTCTAAAAAGTGACTCATTCATGTTTTTCTAACATGTGTAAGCAGCTTAGGTCACACCAGCATTAGCATTCCGGAGCCTTGTTCCCTCTTACTGTTGCTTACGTTTGGAGAACAAAGAGCATAATACACTGCAGTTAGAGTGACCTCCACTTCATCCCAGGCCTAGGGCTCACCCATCCCTTCTCCCAGATCAGTGGAGAGCATCTGCCGAGTGATCAGTGGCTCACAGGGCCAACTTCATGTTCGAGATTCTTCTTTGAGGTTTTGGGCTCAGACTGGGAAATCATACAGGAGAAACAACGATACTGCAAACATTTCCATGTCGTTTTTGTTCGTTTTTGTTTTGCAAAACAAAATTACAATTTATTACATTTTCCAAAAGCATATATTAAGTGTTACCTACTCTTGAGCGCAGGATTGTCCTAGCTACAGCTTTCTATATTCAATCTTATTCTTAAGACATATTAGTAAAAGGAATGGACACTATAACTATCTAGACTTTTCCTTAAAAACTGGATTAACTCTGGGCAATGCCAAAAAACTGGCAGATTGCTAAAGATTATCTTCCTAAATTAACT
>NW_006436298.1:48874348-48894247 GCF_000325575.1 Pteropus alecto | reverse complement strand
CCCTCTCCCCACAAGAGCAAAATTATGAATTTTTCTTAACACAACAACAATAATGGAAACTTTATTTTTTTTGTCATCTCCTTGTGATACTTCAGCACTCAAAACTAAATTGTCTTCAACTCCTCATTATAACTCCTACTCCCCAACCAAGTCCTTATAACCTGATTTTTAGGCACTTTGCATACTGCCTCAGCACCTAATATAGTCTCTTGATTAGTGCTTGTTGAATAAATATGCGAGTGAGAGGATGGGTTATGTTTCCCATATTCTTTCCCTCCTTTCCTTTTCCCTAGGCTCACTCTGTTCCAGCCTTTCCATTTAGTCTTTTGTTTTTAATTGAGTTGTAACTAACATATAACCTTATATTATAATGTGATAATATAAACTTTTAATGGAGCTACTAGATTTGAGAATCAAAGCCTATCTCAACTTGTCATTCTTTCTTATGTGTGCTAAGCAAAAATGACATTGGGCAGGATGTGTCTGTCTCTCTCTGTCTCTGTCTCTATTGCTGTCTCTATTTATGTCTCTGTCTCTTTGTCTATCTCTGTCTCTAACTCTAGCTCTAGCCCTAGCTTTCTCTATACATCTCTATCTTTCTGTCTTTCTCTCTTTAAGTATAAAATAGATAATTAATTATAATCAGATGAATTGATAGTAAAAGTCCTTTGCACTTAGGAATCCACTTTCCTGATAACATTTATCTTTGGAGGCAGAGCATTGAGTAACTTAGAAATTTGGAGCATATGTATTAAGAATTAAAATCTAAAATGGAAATATAAACCATTTATGCATTTATAAACCATTGCAAAGGGCATACTGACCATGTGCCAGGCTAATAGTAGGGTTTTCAGTCTTGACTTTTCGAAGCTCCATGTGTGTCTCATGAATGGAAAGGTCACATCCAAGAAAGTGAGACTAGTGGGGAAGAGTAATAGGAGCAGCCAAATAGCAGCGCAGGGCTGACATTTGAGGCAGAATTAGCACATATCACTTCCTAGCGTATTTATCAGAAGTTGCCAATCTAACACTTTTAGTTTTTTTCTACAAATGACTTCCACTATTAAAATGTGTATTAAGTAACTTGGGCAATACCTTGACAGCCTTAGTCAACTAACAGCAATAGTTCATAGATAGTTACTGAAGAGACATTACGCCCTTAATTTCAACGTAAACAAAATGTTTAAATGGAAAGTTCCACACAGTTTTCTATGAAAACCTAGAGGAGAAAGAGTTCTTTATTTGAGGCTCAGTGGATAACATCATCATTATGAGCAGGAAGTCTATGAATAATATATATTCCAAAAGAAAATTATTCAACAAAAAGATGTTTTTTATCATATGATCCAGGTTGTGAATCAAAATTAGGAATATTCAGATCACATTTTAACTTTTATAACAGATTTATTTTTTAAAGTTTTTATTCCAATAACAAAAGGAACATTATAGAGAGAAATGACCATTTAAGTTGTAAGTACAATTCAGAAAATAAATATGGCGGAAGAAGAGAGCATAGTGTCCAGTAACCCAAGATTTGGGACCCAAATGTCAGGGTCTGTGGTCCAGAGGTACCACGTAGAAACTGTGTAATCTTGAGCAAATTAATGCTTTCATCTTTACAATAGAGATAGTAATGGTCTTTTTTGCATAAGATTTTTATGAGTGTTAGATAAAGCATTTGGTACTTTAAAGAAGGCAGAAATTGCCCAAGCAAGTTAATTGTGAAAGATTTAATAAACCATGTGATTTGAGATCTTAAAATTAATTGTAAAAGAATTCTAATATAACATTTCAATTATGGCTTTTGTAGTTTCCTGTTAATAAGCTCTTTTAATCCTAAAAAAAAAAATTGACTTACTAGAGTATATATTTGCCTAGTCTGATGAAAGTATTAACAAACAATGAAATGTACGCAAATCCATCATGATGAAGGAACATGGAACTGTGGTTTTAGATTATCCATTAATTCCTGATTGGTCTCAGCCTGTTTTCACTCCCCTAGCCCCATATCCACCCAAATTACAGAAATGGACATTTGAGACCCAGAGGACTTGATTTATTTAGCATAACACAGTGGTCAGGAAATTGCATTTTAGTGGATCCAGGGAAATTTTCCCAAATGGTGGGAACCAGTGTTGTTTCCCCAGTGCCACTGTATATTTAAATCCTTTTTAAAATATGAAAAAAAAGCATGGTAAAGTAATTTCCCAATATTCTTGCTGTTCAGTTTCTGCTGAAGATTACTGGAAAAATTGAGAGCCTCTAAAACACCTTTTACAGAGACATAAAATTAGGTGTGTGTTAATGATAGAAAAATCTATTCTACCCTGGAATGAAAGGATCAGATGAACGTTTTAAACTTTGCCATTAAGAAATAAAGATATAAATAGATATATACCTCTTCATTTTACTTACTAAATTATTTCTGTTTCATAGTGGAAATGGAAAAGCAATAATGCAGACCAAAATAAACAAAGTAAAATGCTAATTTTATAATAATCTTGATATATATCTTTAGCTTCTATTGAAAAACAGAGCGAGAAAGAAAAGGTATCTCACAAATTACCATGGCTCGGTGCCTGAAGGAAATTAGTCTACTTCAAAAAAATATCCTTTGATAGTCAAGTAAAAATGTAACAGAACTTAAAATATAATAATACCTTGATGCAGGAGTGCATTTCTCGCAAGCATTGTATATACTTTATTTACTACCCAGGCATTAAAAAATATATGAAGGACTAGTGAAAATTTTTACGGGTTGCTAACTTATTTTAGATGCTTTCGTTTAGTGAGGATATAAATAAAACTGAAATGCTTGAATTATCTTTCTTTCTTAGTCCCGACTTAGGAATCTTCCTTTTTTCTTAATATAATCCTTTTATATTTCAGTGTAAAATATTTCTCATCTATACTTTGCCTTTGCTAGATTTTGGTACAATTAATTATATTTTAAGGATAATATGAATGATTTTGAAAATTTTAACTATAGTCACTTGGTCAAAATCAGATAAATTGTTTCTCCAAATGCTTATTGTTTTACTTTCAGAAGACAATTATTTTAAGTAAAGCATATTTTAAAGACACACGAGAATAAAGGAACAAATAAATTTAGTTAAAGTATGTGTTTCTTTTAATGTCATATGGATATTAGATAAGTTACTGTGTTTTTTAATGTAAGCTTTGCTTTTCCAAGTGTGCTGTAGTTTCATATTTCACATGTTAACATGTCTTTTTTAGTTTAACTATAAAAACTAGATGAGGTATATTTTTGTCCCAGTCTAGCAGCAGCACACGTAGGACAAATGCAGGGCTGAGTTGTGGATTTGCATTATGCAGCATGGCTAAGCTCTGGTGAGTGACAGAAGACATTTTGGGCAATATTTACCAATAGCAATATGCCATTACACTAAATTTAGTATGGTTTGATTTAACTACCTATAGCTGATGCTAATCTGAAGCATAAACATATTCTTCGGCTATAGGTTTCATCTTCCAAATTCTTAGAAATGCTATCAGGACTATGTGACTATAAATCAAAATTTCTCTTCTCCCATTTATGATAGAATATCATACTAGTTCTATCACACAGAAGTAAACAGCTTTTCATTTTGTTCTTATCTGTATTAAGGATACTTCTTACCTAACAAAATTAGTATTATATGATAATTAATTTTTTAAAAACCTGGTAAAAGAGATGATCATAAGAGTAATATATCCTTTAACATTTCAGTTTAACTTAAAACTTGTAGGCTGACCTTCATTTTCCATCCCTCTGTCACCAGGAGTAGGCCGTCTTTTTAAAGGTGGTTATCCAAATGACATCTGAACTTTCATTGTTACATAAATCTCACTCAAATGCTATGATTTCCAGTTTTATTCCTTTAAATTGAAGCAAACTCCTCAAGACACTCATGAGGCACTCTTAAGTGCAAACCACTTCTAGATCAGGAGTTGACAAACTTCTTCTTTTAAGGGCCAGATAATAAATATTTTAAAATTTGGGATTCAATCTTCATCGCAAATATACAAATCTGCCACTGTAGCATAAAAACAGCCATAGACAATAAATACATAAATGAATGAGCATGGCTGTGTTCTAATAAAACTTTACTTACAAAAACAGGCGATGAGCTGCAGATTGCCAACTGTGTTCTGATTTATCACTATTATCACTATTCTTGTCTGATTTGAAATTGTCTCCCCTCTAACTCTGCAGCTATTTTCCTAGTGACTGGCTAGATGATTTTAGGTGGATCATGGACAAACAAGTTTCATCTTAATAGTTATAATAATTTTAATAAAATGTTTTAAGGAAAAAAAAAACTAGTACATCATAACCATGTGTTTGTGGATGTTATTCCTGGAAACATTTATTTGAACAAAGATTATATTAAATTTTTTTAATAAAGACTTCATTTTCTTAGAGCAGTTTTAAGATCATTGCAAAATTGAGAAGAAGGTACAGAGATTTCCTATATACTCCCTGCCCTCATGAATGTATTGTATCCCCCATTATCAACATCCCCTACCAGAGTGGTACATTTATTACAGTTGATGAACCTGCACTGATACATCATAATCACCCAATGTCCATAGTTTACCTTAGGGTTCACTCTTGATGTTGTACATTCCATGAGTTTGGACAAATGTAAAATGACATGTATCATTATAGTAACATACAGAGTATTTTTACTGCCCTAAAAATCCTTTCATATTAAATCTTTAAATGAGAATATATAGAGAAATATATAGAGTTTGGACAAATGTAAAATGACATGTATCATTATATATAGAGTTTGGACAAATGTAAAATGACATGTATCATTATAGTAACATACAGAGTATTTTTACTGCCTTAAAAATCCTTTCATATTAAATCTTTAAATGAGAATATATAGAGAAATATATTAAGTAAAATGTAATATAGGTGATTCAAGGATATAGCAATAGATATGGAGATGTGGTTCTTTAATGATTAGAATTTGGGAAATGACATTGTAAGATTTATTACTTTATCATCATCATTATTATTAGAAAGCTATTTGACTTCCAAAAAATAAATGTACTCTAACCTAGAACTCAGAGTCGCCATTATTTTAGCTCAAGAGTTCAAATGAGAAAGGTATGGGCAGATAAGGTTATAATAAATTTAGCTCTATTTCTTTCTAGGTCTTACCTCCAATTATCACTTTCTATTCTTCCTACCCTTCTTTATAGTATTGCTTTTTTTAATCTTCTCTGCTATCACTAGAGTGCAGTTGGAAACCCATTCTTTCCTAAAGTTAGAAAAAAGAAAATTCTGTCAACATCAGTAACATTGTTCCAGGTTTTTACTTTTACGCACTTACCTGTATGGTGTGTGGGACATGAATCAATGCAGCACTTGAAAAAAAAGGGATGTACATGCTATTGCAGTCAGTATTATATTTTATTTTTTAAATGTAATTTTTCAAGAGAAAAATATGAACAAATTTTTTCTAAAGCTACTGCTATGCTTGACATAAATAGGTTCTGTTTTAACATGAAGGCATATAAGAAAATGCTTTCAAAGATATTTCAAAAAATGTATCAGAAGTTGCTTTCTTGTTTTGATGTGTTCTGAGCACAACATATTTGAAGCCTTTGAAGATACTTTGTAATAGAAAACATTTTAAGTTTGCTAAAAAATTCTTCTCCAATACTTTAGTAAAACCATATTGTGACTATTTAGTTGTAGGCTCAGAAAATTAATTCAAGTTAACAAACTCATAGAATACAACTATTCCAAATTAGATTATCATAATTTTTCTCCCACATGGAATATTTTCCCTTAATTTACCATGATAGAAAAAAATATTTTTCATAATTTACTAATAAAGAAAAACAGGAAGTAAAGCATTCTGGCACTTATTTGAAATTTGATTTTATAATTTAAAAATATTTTGGTATGTCTATTTCCCTTATAGCTTCAAGATGGAAGATTGTTTTTTTTTCCACAAAATATGTTACAATTTTATATAAATCCTGTATACTAGTATATATACTCTATTTGTAGTGGCTAGCTAATTGAATATTAATATTTCTATCTGGGATCAAGAAAGTATGTGTATCTCATGAATAAAATGTATTCTAGAATATGTTTCTCTTAAGAAGGTAATTAAAATTTCATTGTGGTATTCTTTTAGGAATATTACTATACTATGCGTATGTAACTACTGTCTTTATCATTTGCATAACTTGTAAGCAGTAAGATTGAGATGAGAGAGAAAAGAAGGGGGTGAAGAGAAATGGGAAGATTGTTCTGCCTTTTGTGGTTCATCCCTCCCTCACCTGTGTAAAATGAGAGAATCTTTAAAGGGGTTGAAGAGAATGGTAGCGAGGACCATTTTTGGAATGTGTTGTCTGTGAACTTGATTGTGGGAGAGGAGACTATAAGAAGTGAAGCCTGACTCATATCTGAAAAGTCATAGTTCTGCATTTCCAGAGTTGAGTTTCCCATCTGCCAGGTGAGGACCTCACAGAAAGAAGATGGGTTGTATGGTCTTGAAAAGGCTCTCCACCACACAGACTCCTGGAGAGTGGATGACCCTAGCCTGGGGATAAACTGTTAGAAACCTGGGAGAGTTGTAAGTAGCCAGATAGAGGAGGTACCTCTAGGATCAACGGTGAGAAGTAAGAGATCTCAGCATTGACAGGTTTCCCAAATCATCAATAAAAGTATTAGGCTTTGGAGCCACCATGTCCAGAGGGCACTGTTAACAGAATCATTCATTCAGAAAAATATTTATTGAGTTCCTGGCATACTTCTCTAGAATAATGAACAAAACATAAAAATCCATGCTCTCATGGTTTCAAATACTCATTACCATAAATTCTGTTTATACAAAACTGTTGAAAACATTTCTAACTTCATGACTTAGAGTTCTAAGTCTACAAGCAAAAGGTTAATTTTTGCATAAATCATCAAACTGGTACTCTGAGTAATTTAAGGAAAGGGGATTTCCAAACATATATCTCTTTCAAAATCTCAGTGAAGACCCCTGAGGTGTTTTGGTGTCCTTGAGAATTGTCCAGATAACTTTACATGGATAAGCAACAGTTCTCTCTGTATCATAAAATAATCATTCAAGTATGTAGTGAAAATCTTTGTACTCCAATAGCCTAGTTAGAATGGGACCTGAGTGACATCCAGTCACAATCTTGGCAAGCCTCCCCAGTCAGCCATTTTGAATTTGCCACTTGGGTCAGAGAACGCTAACAGAGAATTCTTTGGATTCATGCATCTCTATCACCCCCTTAAACAGATCAAAGTGTGTGTTTTGCAGGCTGAGCCTTAGGACTGACTTCTCCGTGTTCACACATCGATACTTATACAACCCATTTTGTGCATATGCACAGATATGTCTGTGTAGTTCAGTGTATGCACAGTTACTTATTGAATTTAAACTGGCTATATATCAATGTAATCTGTCAGGTGAATAAGGAAATCAGCCAAACCCAAGAAAATACAACGGTGCCAATTCAAAGGTTAACTTCCTTTGTAAGAATTGCTCATGTGTCTTAGTAACTGAGCATACCATTTTTGTTGAGTTATTTCCTTTTATGGTAATAGGTATGAAAAGTACAGAGGTTAATGAATATATGATAATTTTATAATGGAATATAGGACAGATTTCTTTTACACCTAATGCCATTAATGATGATACATCATTAGAGCATTGATAAAAGATCAAGATTTCTTAAATTAAGGTTCTTACTGCATTATGCCAGAATATTTTTAAAATCCTGAGAGTTTTATGATTACATCTTAATGTACTGATGTTTAACAAGAAAAATGGGAACAGAAATATTAAATTCTTGCATCTTTGCCAAGTCCAAATGGTTATAGTAAATTTAACTTTGGAATTTCCTGACTTTTGTGTTGTTGAAATTGTAGGTTTTACCCAACATTAAGGGAGTCTTTCAATTTCATTTTACTGTATTTAAATTTTTTAGGTAATTATGGAAGGCAGGGAGGATTGGAAGAAAGATTCTGGATGCCATAGTTTTTTAACAGCTCACCACTCAGTTGTTAAAAGTATTTTCTTACAGAAGCTCAGCATCATCATTTTAAGTCTTCAGTATTTTAAAACTTGTAATAATTTGGTCTTATTCATATAGATCTAACAAAGGATAACAAAATGTTTCCACTCTCAGTAAATTAAAAATAAAGAAAAAGACAAAAAGAAAAGGAAAGAAAAGAAAGAAAAAGCCACTACTAGTAAATAGCTACACTTCCCAAGAAATATCATTTTGGAATGCAGACCAAAAATTTAAGCTCATAATGTTTGACTATGTTATCAGTAACTTTTACATATTTTGAAATAGAAATAGCTTTCCAACTGTTGCTGTAATGTTAAAAAGCACTGCGATGGAATTGCTTCTTGCTGCCGTTACTCCATGCCTGAGTTACTCCAAATTAGTGTTTAGAAAGATGCACTATTGATTTCAGGCCAAATGGGAACCGTTCATTACATTGCTACAGTAGCAGCCTGTTAAAAATGCTGTTATTGTGCTTACATAGACCAAAAAAATCTTAATTAAAAAGTTCCTTTAGTGCTTATTAGTGTTAATATACTGGGACTATTTTAAATGTGCTTCCCAGATCAATAATGAGAAAAAAGAGACCAAGAAGGAATAGATAATCTTTCTATAGTAAAACCTTGAAGTAACACAAAGATACTGATATTACATGATAGATGACAGGCTTCCATCCTTTCTACAGCCCCTCGTGTTTTCCATTATCCTAAAAAAAAAAATCCTTTTCTTTCCACATTCCCCTTGGGCCACTGCCCTCTCTTTTCCTTCCTCTTCACATCAAACTTTGGAATTATTTATAGTTATTCTCTACTTTCTTCTGACTTACTCTAAAAACTCATTGTAATCTAGGGAATATCCTCACCAGTCAAGTAAATTTCATTTCATCAAGATCACTAGGTGGACTTTTCCCATTCCTACAGAAAGAATCATCTGTATGCAGTTGGTTCTCAAAAATAGAACACCGATTTTTCTGCCTTTGTATTCAGCTGTCTACGAGGCATGTATACTTCATATGTCCCACAGTTACCTCACACTCAGCATACACAGACTGAGTCTTTAGCTCCACTACACCCACTCTACACCTACCTCATCTCAGTGATTGATCCAACCTTCCAGCCTCTTGCCCAAGACCTAAATCTGGGTACTACTCGTGATACTTCCATTTCCTGACACTACTATTTTGTCACGAAGACATTTGGATAGATTCTACTTCCTAAATAGATTTTTAATTCATCCATTTCTCTCTGCCTTCATCACCACTGTCTCTCTTCTGGATTACTGAGACAGCTTTCTGTGAGTTCTCCCTACCTCCTACTTGTTGGCACTGCATTCTTTTTTCCACATTGCACAGTGACCTTTTTAGAGCACAAATTTGGTCATTTCACTCTTCTATTTGAGTCTCCTGTTCTCCGGATTAAGTTCCTACAAATCATCCTCCGCTTATCTCTTTAGCTTCATTTCTTTCTATACACTCTGATTCAGACACATTAACATGTACTTAGTTCCTCAAATAAATTATACTCCCTGTTGCCTTGTCTTTGTATGTGCTTATTCCTCTGCTTGGAAAACAATATTCCATTTCATTTTTATGGCCTGTTGGAGGCCTACTTATCTGTTATAGTTTAGTTCAATTACCACTTTCCTGTGGAGTCTTTCCTGACCCTTTGCTCCTCTGCCTCTCTCCTTCTTCACTTTTTATCACACTATATTGTCATCGGGTATAACCCTAATCTCCTGGCCATCACTGGAAGCTTCTGGGGAAGGAGTCCAGCAAACCTCTGGTTTCAGCTGTACTCACTGCTTTGCAATTCTATTTCTGGTCCAAGGAAATGTTTATCTTGTATTTTGAGACCAGCTGGGTCTTTTTGTTTTCTCTTTTTTATGTCATCTGTCACCATTACGTGTTTAGAGCAAAAGGTGAGGGGAGTACCAAAGCATCTTGACTAGAAGTCGAAATCTACATGTTTAATAAGCCATCCAGGTGATTCGTATGCACATTCAAGTTTTGTAACATCTGTACTCTATTTTTTTCTATTGAGAACACTGAAGCTATTTGACCTGAACTTATTCAACCTCAAATTCCCTATATTACTACATCCTCATTTTCCATTTTCCCTGCCTTTGATGAAATGTCCTCCCATCTTTCCAGAGCAAAACACTCCAGCTCGTCCCTTAATTCCGTCACCTTTCAAGACCCCTTCTAACTCTTGCCATTAATTAGTTCAGTTTCTAGCTTGCCTCTCTTGTCTTTCCTAACTCTTTCTCTTCAGACCTACAATAAAGGCTAACCTAAAACACATTAGCACAAAACCTTTCTTCCTCCATCTTTTTGGTCACTTCTCATTATACTTTCTTTCTGACTTTCTTCACTGTAAAATTTTCTAAAAGCTTAATTTATACCAGCAATCTCAAGTTTCTCACCACCTACTTATTTTTATCTTTTTATATCTTTATCTTTTTCTTGAATCCCTCATAACATTTGCTATTCTTGATTACCGTTTCTCCTTAAATATGGTTCCTTGATGTATTAATTTGCTAATGCTGTTGTAACATATTACCAAAAATTTAGTGGCTTAAAACAACACAGATTTATTATTTTACAGTTCTGCAGATCAGAAGTCCAAAATACGTCTCACTGGGCTGAAATCAAGGAATCAGTAGGACAGCATTCCTTCTGCTAGTCTAAGGAACAGTCCATTTTCTTTTCCAGCTTCTAGAAGCTGCCTTCATCCCTTGGCTTGTGACCTCTTTCCATCCTCAAAGCTAGCAGTGTAGCATCTTCAAATCTCTCTTGGAATCTGACACCTCTGCCTTCTTCCATTTATAAGGACCCTTGATTACTTTGGACCCCGGGCCAGATAATCCACGATTATCTACCCATCTCAAAATCAACTGATTAGCATCTTACCTCCCCTTTGTCATGTAAACTAACCTGTTTACAGGTACCAGGATTAGGACTCTGATATCTTTGGTGAGCCATTATTCTGCCTACTTCATTTGACTTTTTAAAAATTTAAATAGCTTTTCAGTGATCTCTTTTTTATCTTCACTTTCTTCTTTTTCTTCAAACGAATATATCCTCCCAGAAACTATTTCTAACAACTTCTTTTCACTTTATAATTGTGTGTTACTGATTTTATTCACATTGATAGTTTCAACTATCTTTATGCTTAGATGCTGATCACTTTCTAAAATCCACCCTAAATTTTCACCTATTTTCTAGATATCATTAACTCAGAATGTGAATGATAAAATTATTTCCTTTTCCAAAAATATTTTTCTGTATTTCACTAATTAACAATAGCTCAGCAATGAAAACTTGCTGTCCCTTTCCTTTATCCTTGCTTCTTCTTTCAGACTATTCCTTTAATTTATTCTTTCCCCTTCTAGTCCTACCCTCATTAACCGGAGCTTATACCAAATCATTACCTCTACTGTCCCTGAACCCGTTCTTACCCGAGCCCTGTTCTCCTTTATCAACATTGGCAGATATCTTCGCCAAAAGTAAAATTCTTATTCTCTCCCTGCTTAATGATTCGATTCGTCCTCATTGCTACAAGGACAGATTCCTGAGAATGACATTCTAACTTTTTGGTTGTATTTTCCACTCTCTTAAGCATACCCTCAGATCATGGGATACTGTTCATTCCTCATCTATACTTTTTAATTGACCACCTCCATATTTTCGCTCATAGTATTTCCTCCTTCTGGTACAACCTCCACTCATCTTCTCTGCACGTTAAAGCTCTACCTCATTTTACAGGGTTCTTTATCAACAGCTATATCCTCCAAGAGTTTTTCCTGGTTCTCAAAATTGAATTCAGATGGCATATTGTTCATCATCTATTATTGTGCTTTGTTTTACATTTACCTATTTAAAAGATTATAAATTGATGGAGGTCAGAGATTATGTATAATTGGTACATGGTATGTGACAAATTGAAGGCCTTTATTCGGCAATTATTTAATATGTTCTTAAGTGAATAGTAGATGCCTAATTAAATCTTGATTGTTTGATATTTAAAGAAAGTTGAAAGTTTTAAAGAATGAATAGCATTTTCATTATTATTTCAAACAAATTATTTATTAAAGAAATTACATCTTTTTATGGCTCATTAGTTATAAGTAATTGAATTCAGGTAGCATATTGTTAGTCATCTATTATTGTGCCTTGTTTTACATTTATCTACTTAAAAGATTATAAATTCATGAAGATTAGAGATTATATATAATTGATACATGGTATGTGAAAAATTGAAGGCATTTAATCAGCAATTATTTAATAAATTCATAAATGAATGTGTCTAAATTTTAGTCAGAATCAACCTTTTTTATAAAAGTACACTTGATCGAGGCATAGGACAGAGCCAAAGCTAATATTTACCAATTAGAGCTGAAGGTAAAACAAAGTGATAGTTCAAAAATTTCACAGCTGTTCTTACCAGATTTGATCTGTTCTCTTATACTGTATGAGAAAAAAATTCACAAGAAGATTCTAGGGATTATATCTGCCCACCTCCTCACAAATAAATTGTATATAAAAGAAAAATAGTTGCATGCTAACTGACAGGTCTGAATAAGTTAATACATCAGGTTTCTTGGTTATAATAATAATGTAATAAGTAATATCTCCTCCAATGGTTCATGATTCATACTAAAGTAGAAAACCTGAGTTAAATGAAAAAGTTTATGGCATGGGAGGGTGAGGCTTCCAGAATGGTGAAGAAAGGACTTCATTAGACCCTGTCCCAAGCAAAATAAGAATATAACTGGTGAAATTTATTTTGGAAACATACACACACAATAATTTTAAGCCCCTGAAATTCTCCTAAAGGCATACAGCAAATAGATATTAATACAAGAAAATCTATTAAATCTTGGTAAGAACAGCAAGAGTCAAACAGTATTTGAGCCACAACATGCTCCCTTTCCACCACTGCCCACCTCTGTATTCCAGATCTACCTGGATGCTCTACTTCATGTGGATGCAGCCAGGAAGACAGAGGCTAGCCTCCATCCTCAGCTACCATTCTGGAGCTATGGTTTTACCTCAGGAGGGCCAGGTTACCCAGGTTTCTTATGTCCTTTCCCTAATCCGAGTTCATTTACAAAAGCTGTCATCTAAATGGGAGTAATAGAGAGGACTGCTCTCCCTTCTCTACCCAGCACCAACCCTTAAGTGGAAGCTGTACTCTAAGTGCAACAGGCCATGAATAGTGGTTATCCAAATGCCCCAACTTCAGCTCGCTCATAAAGCAGAGGTTTAACTCAGGGAGAGGTTTATGGAGAATACCAGGAGCTGCCAATTTCCTTCCTCCAGTACTCACTATTAAAGCAAAGGCATCACTCTAGGTGAAATGAGAATGTGCTCCCAGCATCCCTGCTTGCCCAAAGGAAAGGCAGGTCAGAGGACTAAGAGCCCCTCAGCTCTGCCTGAGGAAACAACTTTATTTGGAACTGAGACTAGAGATTTGGGTGGAAAGCAATTAAGAGGTTAGTCTCTCTGTAATTCAAGCAAAACAGCAGAACAGCCAGAAATTTAATAGAATTTAAAGAGACAGCTAAGAAGAGCCCTACTAGGATCATTGTCAACTCTGAGGTTTGAGAAAAGTAGGCTAAACCCACTCAGGATTAATCAGAGTAGGATGTGTGACAGACTTGAAAGCATTCTTCAAGCCACACACAGACCCGTCAACACAGGCAGAAGCTTCATGGCACAAAGAACTTAAACACAGCTTATGACCAAACACTGAATAATTTAAGCTACTCTGACCCAAGGATGACTCCTAGGGAGCGGGGCTTAAAAATAATAGCACAGTCATTTCTGACAGAAATTATGTGCATGTTCAAGGCTGTGTCCTCTCTAGAGAGATCAAAAAGGCAACCTCCAAGCTTCTTGTTCCTGGCTGAACACGGAGCAAAAAAAAAAACAACAAAAAACAAAAAACCCTATAAAGTCCTTGAACTAGCAACCTCTAAGCCACACACATCCAACAGTAAAGGGTAAAAATCTCACTGTCTAAGGGGCCATAAGCACATCATTTGACCAATGAGTGCCTTTTGCACTCTACAGAAGACATACTTTAGAATTAAAAATATAGATAGATTGAAGATTAAAATATGGAAATAAGATATATCATACAAATGACAACGAGTTAGAATGGCTAAATTATTATCAGACAAAATAGACTTTAAGTAAAAAAATGTTCCTAGAGATAAGGATATCTCATAATGATAAAAGAATTAATCCATCAGAGTTTTATAATGGTTATAAAAATATATATGCCCTAACAACAGAGGCCCAAATATGTGAAGCAAAACTGACAGAATCGAAGGGAGAAAGAGATAATGTATCAATAATAATGGAGAATTTAATAACCCACTTTCATTAATGGATAAAATTAATACAGCAACTAGACAGAATGTCAAGGAGATAGAACAATGAACAACACTATAAACTAATTAGATCTCACAGATACATAAAGAATATTCTACCCAAAACAGCAGAATATATACTCTTCTCAAATTCATACAGAACATTCTCCAGATAGACCATATGCTAGGTCATAAAACAAGGCTCAATAAATTTAAAAGCATTGAAATCATATAAAGGATGAGCTCCAACCACAATAGAATTAAATGGAATCAATAACAGAAGGAAATTTGGAAGGTTCATAAATGTGGAAATGAAGCAACAGATTCCGAAATAACCAATTGTGCGAAGAAGAATCCCAGGAAAATTGGAAAATAATTTGTGATGAATGAACACACATAAAACATGCAAAATTTGCGAGATTAATTTAAAGTAGTCCTCAGAGGGAAATCTACTGTTGTAAATACCTATATTAAAAAGAAGAAATCTTCCACTTTAAGAAATAAAAGAAAAACAAACTAAAATCACAGTAAGCAGAAGGAAGACAAAGGGTGGAAGTAAGTGAAGATGAGCTTAGAAAACAATAGAGAATGTCAACAAAATCAATAGTTGATGGTTTGAAAAGATCAACATAAAATTAATGATCCTTTAGACTGAACAAGAAAAAAAGAAGGAAGACTCAAACACAAATGAAAGAAGGGATATCACTGACCTGTAAAAGTGATTATAAAGTAATACTGTGAACAACACTATGCCATTAAATTATATAACATAGACCAAAAAAAGACAAGTTCCTAGAAAGGCACACATTAACAAAACTGACCCTAAAAGAAATAGAAATCTGAGTTGATAATAACAATATAAACGTGGTATAACAAGTAAAGAGATTTAAAAATTTCTCACGAAGAAAGAAAATCTAAGGCCCCGATGGCTTTAATGGTAAATTCTACCAAACCTTCGAAGATTAATTAATACCAGTATATTGTAAAGTATTCCCAAAAATAGAGGAGGTAGGAATGCCTCCCAACTTATTCTTTAAGGACAGTATCACCCTGATACCAAAACCAGACAAAAAAAGTACCAGAAAAGAAAACTATAGATTAATATTGCTTATGAATATAGATGTAAATATCTTTAAGAAATATTAGTACACCAAGTGCGGCCACATACAAAAAGGATTATGTATCATCATCAGTTAAGATTTATTCCAGGAATACAAGGTTAGTTCAACATCTGTAAATCAAGTGAATATGTAAGTAAAATAAAGGACAAAGCCATACAGTCATCTCATTAGCTGCAGAAAAAGCATTTAAAAATAATCTGATGCCCTTTCATGATAAAAATAATCAACAAATTCACCCAAAAAAGGGAACATCCTCAACCTGATAGGGCATTTATGAAAATCATACTTACTGGCAAAAGAATGAATGCTTCCCCAGAGATAAAAACAAAACAGATGTCCACTCTCGAAATTTCTATTCAACATTGTTCTAGAAGTTTTAGTTAGGGCAATAAGTAAGAAAAAGAAATTAAAAGTATTCAGTTTGGAAAGGAAGAAGTAAAACCACATCCTTGCAGATGACATGCCTTTAGTGGACAGCTGAAGTGAATAAGATATCCACTAAAGTGGAGAAGATATCCTCTAAAAAACTATTCGTTCCAATAAATGAGTTTAGCTAGGTTGCTATTATACAATATCAATATATAAAAATTAGTGTTTAAAATTCTAAAAATAAAACTAAGAAAAGTTTTATTTACAATAAGATCAAAAAGAATAAAATGTTCCGGAATAATTTCACAAAAGCAGTAAAAGAATTTTACACTTAAATCTACAAAACCTTGTTGAAAGAAATAAAAGATCTAAATAAATGGAAAGACATCCCATATTTATAGACCAGAAAACTTAATATTAAGATGGTAATACTTCCCAAATTGATCTATAGATGTAATACCCTTGTCAATATCTCAACTTGCTGCTTTTGTAGAAATTGGCAATCTAATCCTAAGGTTAATATGGAAATTCATATACAAATCATGTATCAGATATGGAACAGATCTAAAGAACTCTTACATTCAATTATAAAGGACAAATCATTAAAAACTGGGCAAAATAATTGAGTGTATAGTCTATAAAGAAGCTATATAAAAGGCCAATAAGCACATGAAAATATGCTCATCATTAGTCATTAGGGAAATGCAAACCAAAACTACAGTGTGGTACTATTTCATACCATTACAATAAAAAAAATAATAATGAGTGTTGGCAAGTATGTGGAGAAATTGAAATCTTTATACCTTGCTAATAATGTAAAATATAACAAATGCTTTGGAAAACAATTTGAGAGTTTCTTAAGCAGTTAAACATAGAGTTACTAAATGACTCAGCAATTTTACTTAAAGGCATATACCCAAGTGAGATGAAAGCGTATGTCTACACAAAACTAGTACACAAATATTTACAACAGCTTTATCCTTAACAGCCCCCAAATGGAAACATCTTAAATATCCACCAAATGACGAATAGATAAATAAAATGTGGTATACCCATACTGTCAGCGCCGAGCTGATCAAGAAGGGAAGGTTCAATAGTGAGACGCCCAGTTGGAAGAATGCATAGAAGGCCGACGTGAGAATGAAACGGCAGGCACCAACTTTTTTGTGTGAAGCAAAGTTCTTTTGGGAGAAGTGCAATCTATTGCAGGGTTGGGCTTCTGCTTCTGCTCTTCTTGTGCTCCCCTTCTGCTCTCCAGGAGACCACATGGCTCCACACATATCAGAGTACAATAGTGGCATTCAGCCACACATACATGATACAATAAGCTGAATTATGTTTAAATATTTTAGGTGCAGGCGCCCTACTACACTAATGTAACATTCTAAACCTGGGGCCCTATTCCTAGCCATGAGCCTGGATCACAGCCAGACCTGGGACCTGCCAGGCTTGGGACCCACACATACAGTGGAATATTATTCAGCAATTAGAAAGAATGAAGTACTGATATATGCCACAACATGGATGAACCTTGAAAACATGCTAAGTGAAAGAAGCCAGTCATGAAAGATCATATACTTTATGAATCCATTTATATGAAATGTTTGTAACAGGCAAATCAGACAGATTAGTTATTATTAGTTATAGATCTATTAGTTATATATTAATTACTGCCTAAGTCTTGGAGGGAGTTAGGGAGAGTGACTGCTAATGGAATGGAATTGCTTTTGGAGGGATGAAAATGTTCTCAAATTAGGTTGTAGTGATGGCTGCACAACGCTGCAAATGTACTAAAAACCATTGAATTTCATACTTTAAGTGGGTGAATTGTATTACCACACATATTATATTTAAATGAAGCCATTTATAAATATATAATGAAATTCCGAGTACGATTGATACATATCATGATTTCAAAATCTGAAAAGGGAAAGAAACGTTAATTTTTCCATTACATCTTATTTTATCATTTTGACAATACCTGTTTTCCTTAATAAAGCTTGAAGTAGGTAGCTATTTATTGCATTTAAAATTTAGTCATAAATTTTTCTAATTTCTAACAGTATATTAATGAATAGAAAGTCAATATAAAATAGAAATATACTTTTTCATCCCTCCCCCCCAAAATTATACAGAATAGGCTAAATACATATATAGTTCCTTGGCATGGTTGGAAAGAAAATATTCTAAGAATACTTTTTTAAAACAAAATTTCTTCTTTTATTTGTTCAAAGTTCTCCATAATGTAATTGTTACATGGACTGCTTTTATATATGACATATACATACTGGAATTGACAGAATCTCTAGGGCAATGTTCTTTGAATTCAGTGATATCTGAGATCACACTTAGCACTACTTACCAAATTATTCATTATATTTTGCTTAGAGTAAGATTTACAGTAAATGTTGTAAATGTTGGTTGACAAATATGAGGTTATGTGGTTTGGCAGTCAGAAATCTGTCAGATGGTTTTGCTTAGATCTCGTTTTCTTTAAAAAAAAAAAAAAAAATATGTTCAGCGTCTTCAAATTACCAAATACTTTCCAGTCCTCTTTCTTTACTCTTCCATGGCACACTTAAAACTCACTCCTTAGTGGCAGCATTTTTTTTCTTAGCCTTCATTCACCTTCCTCTTCCTCTTATCTCCCTGACCTTTCTTTCCCAGCCTCCTGTACTGGCTGTTCTTCCTTTGACTTTTAGACAGTGGTGATTCTGAGAGTTCCTTCCTTAAGTTCAACTCTTTTCATTTCTGTGTCTTCTTTGGAGATCTCATCTATTGTTACGACTTCAGAGTGCAATTCGTAGAGTCGGTGATAAACCACAAGTATACATCTTTACAACTTATGTCTTTAGTGAATTTCAAAATTTTAGCTGCTTGGTTAGAATTTCTACGTTTCTAACTAAGAAGCTAAAAATTTCTCTAAAACATCTCAAGTTCAAAATGTCCAAAAATCAATTTAACCTCAAAATGTGTTCTTCCCTCTGTGTCACATTGTCTGTTAATAACGTTACCATCATTTCCCTTATCAATTAAGGTAGAAAGCTGAGATTTTTATCCCATAGCAAAGTCCTATTTGATTTCTCCTTCTAGATATCTCTTGAATATGTGTTCTCTTCCTCCTTATAAAGCCTATTTCATGCTCTTATCATTTATCACTGAGCTGTTTATTATCTATCCACATTAAACTCAAGGAGTGTCTTTTAAAATATTGATTTGCTTATCAAATGCTCTTGTTTAACTTAAACTCCTTCATAGACACCATTAATCACCTCAGGATAAAAGCCAAAGTCCTTGAGAATGCTCCTCAGAATCTGGCATATGACTAACTAGTTAAGCTTATATTCCATTAGTTTGCCAGCCATTCTGGTATACTTTTCATTCTTTACCCATGCTATTTTTTGATTTGCTTTTGTTGTTTTTTATTAGTTTACAGCTAACTGAATTTCACTTGCCACAGTAGCTGGTTCAGAACTGTAGGCCATGCCAGTCAGCACATTCTCCTAACTAGAGGAGTCCTTCAAAAATTGGCATGTGATTCAATTCAGGATATTAGGACAAAAAGAAAGATTTGCTTGGATTCTCTTTGGAAAAAAGTTTTCTTCCCCTTAGGAGAAAACTATAGGAAGAGCCATCCTCTCTTCTGCTAGATGTTCTAGTCAAAGATCTAACCTAGAACAGCTACAGCTATTCTGCATCCATCTAGGAAGGCAGCCTAAGGATGCAGTCAAAGCACAGAGGAGGGTGTAGTTGAGCATATCTCACAGAAGATGATCAAGAGCCATTGGCTTAAACCAATCCTGAAGTCCATGCCCCTTCTGGACTTCCAGATATGCAGGCTATTAAATTTCTGATTTATGTCAGTTTGGATCAGTTTTTCTGAAATTCGCAGACCAAAGCCTCCAAACTGATAAATAAACTCTTTTTTAAAAGTTCAAGGGTAGGTAAGTGGAAGAGGGTGCAATAGATATGCAGA
>NW_006436298.1:48851680-48874327 GCF_000325575.1 Pteropus alecto | reverse complement strand
CAATTCTCATTAAGACTGCCTTTTCCCATGAGTAGACTTGGCACACTTGTTTATACCTAGGCAACATACACTTTATATTTGAAAAGATAATACTTCCAAATATGATTATGACATATGGTCTTGAAGAACTAAAACTACAAAAGAGCTAAATGCAACTTTCTTAATATAAATGTTAAATTTAAATTTAAATTCATGGATGAATATTGGGCATGACTATGTTGAAATGCAGTAAAATTAAAAAGCATAAATGTTTTAATTTTTTAAATTGAGGGGAGAGATTTATCCCCAAAATAAATGAAAAATATCCTATTTTTCATATAGAATTCTTAGATATTTTAATGAGAGCCTTTTACATATAATTTTGAAGCTAACTTTTTAAAGTTGCAATTTAATTCTAATGAGAATCGTGAAACATGGGGTTTTTGTACAAAGTATTTAACACAAAAACCACAAATTTAATATCATTTCATGTGTTCTCTGTTCCAGATTTTTTTTTCCTTGAAAAAGAAAAATGTCAAACATCTTTCAATTTTGTACTCTCTTTATTGTCAAGAAGGGTATTTGGAAGTAGAGCACAAAGAAGTTCTTTGTTATGAAAGGAAATGCCCGGAAATAAGAGTTACTATTTAAATGGAAGACTTAAGTTCCTAAATTTTAAGAATTTGGATCAATCCAGGGGCCCCCCATAAGTGCCTTTATTGTTGGTATAACTTTAGATGTAAGAGGATTAAAAAGCAAAATTTTTGGTCCTTCACTTTTTTGCTTCTTGCTGCTGTACTTTGTGCTCTTCTCTTTTTTTGCCTTCTTTATCCAGAAGCGATTGATCGATTTATTAATAATCAAAGTACAGCTGTTCTAGTTTCCTTTCTCTTCTGAATCCACATTCAGTTTTATGATGATGCACCGCACTAAGATAGCAACACAAGATGCAACAGGTCCTGATTTTGCACACGTGGTTTTATTTTATTGGATTAAATCTGATGGCAACTAACCACATTATATATTTGCTCCTCATGCAGTCAATTCACGTTAGAATTCTGGTCTCTCAGGGAACTGGTAGATTTTAATTTGTACAACTGTGCCTTCAGTGGCTAACTGTTAAGCCTCAAATGAAGATATTATTTCAGAGAATGTCTGAATCTGGGAACTTTTTTTATATGAATATTCCAAGAAGACATACAAGCATATAGTTATTTCCTGATACAAGTCATAGGTAAAAGTGACTTGTCAGAATGAATGGGAAACAAAAAGATGAACAGAACAATAGAAGAATTCAAAAGGTATTGCCAACTGTTTATTTTAATTATGAAGGTTAAAGTTTTTCTTATATTCACAATAACAATATCATTTTTGTGCTTTTATTAATACATTCCTAAAAAAATAAATGCAACTAAAAGAAATTAAATGCTCAGATTCACATTTTAGTAATTATCTGTTTGTGGCTTTTATAAAATTGGTCCCTATATTCACTGGCCTTTGCTAGCTCTAGTCCTTCAAAAGGACAACCAACTCCCAACATTCATGGCAGGATTTTTCTCACAATGGCTCATTTCCTTTTAAATGTATTAGCAATTAGCTCCCAGCGTACCTAATTGTAGCTTTGTTTGACTTTCCACCTCTCTCAGCTTATTGAACTAGAAAAAAAGGGCATTAAAGCTTATATAAATGGCCAGGTTTCCTGCTTTAGGGAAAGTTTAAAAGAAAGCAGACCTTTCATTAATGTGAAAGGGAATAGACTAGTCCCAGCATTGAGTAAGCTGAATGAATAAGTGCAGGGAGGTTCGCTGGGAAAACTGGACACCTCCCAAAGCCCCCCAGGTTTGTCCTTTGCTATGTTTCTGTATTATTTTAGATTTGAAATGAATTCCCAGAATGTCAAGTATACCCATATTCAGATGTAAGTACAAAAACATTTCCTGAAGCCCGCTAGGAAAAAAAAAAAAAAAAAATTCCATCTTACATTGGTTCAAATAATTAGTGTAAAAATTAGCTATAAAAATTTTAAATGTAGCTATTCCATATTTCAAAATATAATCTCTTTAAAAGCTGTAATAGAATAATTCCTAATTGATGTAGAGTGGAATCTAAAACATTAACATCTTTACTTATTCCCAATTTAAATTGCATTTGAAAAAAAAAGGATATAGAGTTTTGCTTTAGTTGGCTTTGTTTTACTGCCATGGGAGTTGACTTTCATCTCAGTTCCCATAGATATATGTGAGAAATTCTTTAGGGCCTGAAACAAGAGTATCTTCAGGGTTATACGATCTGACCTAATCAACCATGAGTGCTCTCCTACTCTTTTTTTTAATCCCTTTTAAAAGCTCTTTAATGAAGGCCTTTCTCAATCGTCTTCTTCTTTCCTTGATTAGACATCGATGAGTGCAGCGTCATTCCTGGGATATGTGAAACTGGTGAATGTTCCAACACTGTGGGAAGCTATTTTTGCGTTTGTCCACGTGGATACGTAACTTCGACAGATGGCTCTCGGTGCATCGGTAAGCCTTGTATTTTTGAAGATACAATACATTGTTTCTTTATAATGACAGAACAGCCCAAACAGATATGAGGATGGCAACGATTATAAAACTATTGGGAAAATGGCTGAAAGAGTTGTTTAAAATAAATGGTCCCACTATCTAAGGATTGATAAACCAGGTGCTCTTTGCCAGACTGCAGTTTCAGAAGCCATCTGGGTTTGTTTTATGTTGTCAAAGTCATTTTGAAAATGAAGAAAGACTTCCTCAAGAAATTGCTCTTGTCCAATGTTAGAGACACAAAGGCATGAGAAAGAGTTTTAAAAATCTGCCTTGGAGAAAGAATGTAGTAATTAAAGTTACTTTCATTGCTGGGAATCATGAATGTAGTCAATGTTTTGTTTACTTAGACTTTGTTTATTCTAGTGAAAATAGTTATTATAAAAAAAAGAAATTGACACCTTTAACTTTGCTCTTTTAGTATATTCAAATTGAAGCCAAATATATTTGTACGTTCTCCTTTGTTTAGAAAAATGAAAGAGTGCTTTTCGGTTATGTGTAGGTCATCCATTATTGAGCAAGCTTAGACTTTAGGGCACTAAAGATTCATGTGATACAGGAATTAAGAAAATTAAACCAGTACCCAAAGATGGAGTTGCTTGATTCACTAGAGGATAGTCATCTAGACAGTGACAGTCTCCCTCCCCCACCAAAAGGATATGTCAGCAACTAACTGCCAGGGCCTCAGTGGATCCTGATGACAGTGCCCAAGTGAACTGGTTGATGAAATAGAAATACAGAGAGTTAGGGATGTAAGCTAGAAGTCCTGTCTCACCAACAAAAGGACTATGGCCTGAATTCATTTAATAATAAAATGTTCTGATATGCCTGACACTATACGAGTTTTGGCCATCAACAGTAAACATGAGAGATGTAGACCCTGCCTTTAGAATACTATATTGTCATCATAAATTGTAGTAGAAGAGTAGCCATAACAGTAATACAAGAAACAGTGGTAGTGGTAGTAAAAGCGACAAATTCTATTCCTGAAATACATGTCATATGTAAGGAACTAGACATCTGCATTACCCCATTATCTCATAGCTTTGGGGCCTTAGGCAAGCTACTGACCTCTCTGTACTTCAGTTTCTCCTAGTAAATATTCAATAAGATATTTCTTCTCCTTCTTCTCATTATTTTCTTCCTCCTCCTTTTCATTATTATTATTATTATTAGGGGGGAGGAGGAGGAAGAGAAAGATATGCCAGCATTGGACTCATATATTATGTTTTGTAGTCCTTATAATAGCCCTGTGCGATAGGTATAATTATTGAGATGAAGGAACTAAGGTTTAGAGAGAGAAGGTGACTTTCGCATGTGTTTCAGGGCCAATAAATGGAGCTAGGATTTGAATCCATGTCTCTTTACTCCTGCATCTGTGTTACTATGAGATTACATTGCCTTCTTACCTACTTTAAGGTGGCAGAGACCCTGTGCCTAGATATTAAGGTCTCCGGCATGAGTGGCTTCTCTACCATTACGGAGATAGTCTGCACTGAGAAGCAGGATGTCCATTTGGAGCCTCCTTTTCCAGTCTTGGAATGATGAAATTTGAATGACAATTGTTTGCTCTTTATGAATGAATCAGAGATTCTGCCTTATACTAGGTAAAACATTTTTAGTGACATGTGAAGTCTGTAAAACTGAGCAAATTAACATTATTTTTAGGGTCAATGTTGCCAATTAGCACACTGCATAAGTTTGATTCATTTAAAATAATTTAACAGCTATGAGAATGGAAAATTAGTAGAACTACAGTTGGCTTAATTTTCTTAAACTGTGTAGGTAAATAATGTGTGCATACACACACTCACAGGCAGACAATTATCAGCTTGAAACAGGCATAGACTCAGCTCTGTAGGAGAAATGTCAATTTAGAAGTCATCACTGAACATTATTGGCTGGATGCCGTAGACATAGACCCTGGCTTCAAGAAACTTACGTTCTAGAATATGGCTAGAAGAAATATGGCTGGAGAAATAAGTAAGGTTATTACCATGAAATTCTGGAAATGCCAAATAAGGTTATTACCATGAAATTCTGGAAATGCCAAATGCTAGGCAATGTGGAGTAACTGAAGGCCTTTGAGAATTAGAATGGGGGTGAAGAGGGGTAAGAAGAGAGATAAGCTAGTTAGAAAGTAGAATTTGCCATAACAGATGTTACTGTTTTATTTCATTTTTCTAAATTATTTCTATTTGATTTCTTAAAGTGCTAAATCTTCCTTTAGTAATTTAGTAAACTTGTGTTCTTTTTTTTCTTTGCATTGAAAAGGAGGCATACTCTTTATCATATTCAGACAGTCAAGATCAATATTCCTAATGATTTAGTGAGGTGGTTTTTCTTCAATGTCAGCTATTTGGTTTCCACTAACTCATGATAAACTCTATGTCTTACCTCTCTACATAAAGTCTTAAGTCTTTTCTTGGATATTCAAAGCCCTTTAGAACCTGACTCAGCCTGTATTTAGGATGCATCTCTAACCATTTGCCACTTGACAATCACAGTTCTCTCATTGCCATGAGCACAGTGCCAGGCCTTTGCCCACAGTGTCCCCTCTGCCTGAAGCATCTTGATATCCCCCTCTATGCTCACTAAAAGTCAACTCATCCTTTAAGTCTCAAATTAGATACCATGTTTCTTTATAGCCATTTCTACCTAACCCACTTTTCTTGTTGGACAAAATTCATTAGCCCCTCCCATAATGTTTTTCATTCCCTTCATTTCTGGGCTTATCATATTGTCACAGGTACTTGTGCTCTGTTCATTGGCCAGACTAAGTACCACTGGGTCCTGCCTTATGCAGCTTTATGTCTATGTAGCACCTTGCGTACAAGTTTGGGCTCAGTAAATCTTTTCTGAAATGAACAGGCCAACTAACAAATGAACAAATGAGATGATATCAAAGGTGAGAATTTCATGTTGGTTAATAGCTGCTTAGCATCGTTTGATATCCTGCTGGACATGATGTGATAGGACTGAGTGGTGGTCCTGGATGCTCAGAACATGAGAGCCTGCTTGTGCTCCTGAGAGCAAGGAAAGATTCCTGTGCTAAGTATGAGTCCCCCATTCATTTCAGTATCAACATCCTGACCCAGGAACAGAGGAAAACCCCTAAGGAGGGGAGAATACTCTCTAAAATTATGAAACCAATGTAAAAATTAAGTAAGCAGCTCTTAAAATTTTTTGAATAGTTATGTTATGTTTGGAATAAGTATGTATTTTTCATATATGAGAAAAAATAAATAACATTTTAATGTGTAAGAAATCTTTGACTTTAATTTTTAAAAATCTGAGTCTGTACTTTCTTAGATTAAATTTATTTCTGATTGAATTATATATATCATGGATATTTTCATGCTATTCATTTTATAACCACATATATGCTAACAATAATGAGTTCGACGAACTCAAAACTTTTTTTGAACATGAAACTGCTTGTTATTTGCAGCTTTATTCTAAAAGTGGCATATGCTAAATGCTGCCCTAATTTTTTATTCTAGTTAACAAAAATATCCTGACTGTATACCACATTATAAAGCATCAATATTGCCTTTTTCTTTTATGTGTAGGAAAATAATTTCATATGGCAGGAGAGTTTAGCTGGGCATTTTAATTGTAAAAGAGGATAGTTTTCCCATTTCATTTGGTGCTAAATATAAAAGTCAAATTCATAATTTAATTTTATCTAGCGTATTTCATCAAGTTTTTTTAATATGCAGGAAAGACCTTTCTTTTTTAACAAAGTACTAATGTATGTCAGTTCTAAAAAGAGGTGAAACATAACTAATAATCTGTTTTAGAAGCATTTTTCATAGCACAGCTTAATGGCCCTTATTGGAATTCAGTGTCTTTGCATTATTAATACCTAATTTTCATGTTGTAATATAGGCAAGAAGAGTGACTGACAGCCAATAATGAGTAAATAATGAATTGACAAGCAGCAGTGAGCAAATTCTGTATGCAAGATAATGGCCCTGCTGCTATTGTACCCACAGAGCTCTAGCAAGGAACCTAAGCAGGGGGTTTTGAAAGTGGTAGCAGCAGCAAGTGAAGTTCAGAAAATGAGAGCAAGCGTTTAGAAATCCTATGGTAATATGACCTTGCCACAACATCCTAGTGCATTTCCTTGAGCCTTAACAAAAGTTCCAGTGCACAATATTGCCTTGGAGTATTCTTCAGAAAACAAAACCTGAAAATATAATATAAAAAATAATACTATAAGAGAAAATTTGAGGCTGTGGGTGATTAATTGCTAAATATATTTTAGGCAACAAATGCTGTAAGTCGAAAAGAAATATCTGATTATTGTAGTGAAAATTTTCAAAGAAATGAGCACTAATGTTGACCATGAAAAATGGGTGGGAGTTGCCCAAAGGAACAGGGTGCTCTGAACAAGAAAGATGTGATCAAGACTACAGGGTGCTGAGGGTATCTGAGTGGGCTCAGAAAATGATGAGAAGAGCGTGTCTGGGAAAGAGAGCTGAGGAAGAAAGTAGCTGGAGATAAAACGAAAAAGATGGGTTGAGATTAAGGTTCTATTTCTAAGATTCCTAATCGCCATGCAAAGGAGTTTCAGGTTGATCCTTAGGACAGTGAGAGACTATCAAGACTTTAGAGCAGGACAGAGACACAAATCAATGGGGGAAAAAAACTGTTTTGAAGAAATGAGGAAGATCTTGATACAAGATGATAATGGGTGTTGATTACATATGCATGTGCATATTTTCAACAAAACAAAGGATAACCCAAAATTCCTAAAAATATTTAACTAAAGTCAGAAGGGGAGACAGAGATGAAACAGTATACTGAATAGTGTTTTAGTTTTAACTTCAGAATCATATAAAAGGAACAAGGGTAGTAGTTTTAATTAAGGAAGAATGTCCTAGAAAGAGGTTAGATAGTGAGGAAGAAACACTTCACTGTTTTAAAGGAGGAAGTAAACCTGAGCCACAGTGGTTCTCTTTCTTTCGTTGTTCCTGGTTCTAGTTAGTCTTGTATAATGCAAACACAAAACAACAAAACAACATGAAGGTATTCAGGAACAGCAAGAATCTGCAGAATTAATCAAGGGGAACTCAGGTTGGCACCAGACCGTTAAAGAAGCAGGTGCAGGGCTCGAGGATCAGGGAATGGAACCTGAGACAATGGTTGCTATTTACCAAACACCTACTATCACTGGTATTCTGACCCGAGCTGGTTTTCTGTCTCAGCGGTGTTTTCTGACTGAACCCTTCATTTTTAATGAGCAAAGCCCATTAAAGACATACTTATTTCAAGGTACAACTTTTACCAAGTTTTCATCATGTTTATAATTAACCATTCGTTCTCTTAAACCAAGTTTAGACTAAATGTCAAGCCATGAAACAATCTCCGATAATAGTACCATTATTTTGCTTCAAGATAGATTTATATTTTAATCAGAGGAGATGGATTGCTTCTTTTTCAGTGTGGCTTTAAGTAAGACTTCCTGATAGGACATTATTAGAGGAATAGACCTGTTTTCATTTCTATGACATATCAGTCCTACAGTTAAACATATAGCAAGCATTAGAAGGATTTGTCTTCATGGTATAATAAATATACTTCATCTGCCTTTGCCTCTAATGGTTCCCTGTTTCAAAAGACGGTGTCTCTGGACAACGCTTAGTTCTATAGGGCGTCCCTCTTTTATTTCAGATATTCTTCCATATGACACAATTTCAACACAATACTTTCTATGGGCATGCAGTTTCAGATATGCAAAGCAGATAACCTAACTCCTAGCCACTGTTTTGTTTTCGAAATATATTTTTGGGGAGACCTTAAATAGAAGACATCACCCTACACTGTATCTCATTCTGGTATGTTTTTGACTCAAAAGATTGGAGGTCAATGGCTTCCTCACCAGTGTTATTAGAAGAGACTGTGGAATTTGTGAAAAAAAGTTATGATTTACTTTCTGGTTGTCTCTTTCTTCCCCTCCACCCTCTCACTGGCGACCTGGTTTTCTTCAATACATGTTATAGGACTGACAAGAGGTTTCCAAACTGTGTAGAACGGTAGTTATTTATATTTATTCAATTTGAAGACCCCTCTTTAACACCAAAAATGTTTTCGGATCCATGCATGATGATAATACAGAGAGAAAATACGTAATGAAAAAGCTACTGGGTATGAAGTAATAATTTTAAGTGAATTTATATTTTATTAGACACAGTGGAATCCCCATAAATGGGAATCATAGTAGTACCTATATATTTCAGGTGTTTTTCACTTGCAGTGCAATGTTCAGTGTAAGTATAGATTTGTGGACTCCTCACAATATCATTGAAGACTCCCAAGGTTTGGGACTGGTATGTTTAGATTCCCAATGGAGTCCTGATGAGCACCTACTCATTTTTATACATATTTCCTTATTTCCAATATGCTGTTGTATTTGACCCCATGAGTTATCTAGAAGTATAAGGGGTTTCCCTGTTTTGCAAGTCTCCCATGTGGGCTTGAAAAAGATGTGTTTTCTTCAATTGTTGCATAGATATATACATCAGACTAAACTTGTTCCTGTACTGTTCACGTTTTCTATCTACTGAATTTTGTCTACTGTATCTATCAGTTCCTGAAAGAGTTATATAAATATCCCAATATGATGGTAGATTTCTCAGTTTCTCTGTGTGGTCCTTTAAGTTTTTGTTTTATATATTTTGATGCTATGTTTTAAGGTGATGAATGTTTACAAATATTATATTTTCCTGGTGAATTGAACCATTTTTTCAAAAGTATTGACTTTCTAAAATTCTTTTTTTCTTCGTTTATTTCTAAATATTTTTTCTTGGTCTATTTTATCTCATTATTTTGCATAACATTTTTTTGAGTGGAAGTGGAAGGTTTAAGTATATGCCTGTTGTGTATTTTTCCTCTCAATTTTTCTGCTTCATTATGTTTTAAATGTGTCTCTTTTAAACAGTCTAAATCTAAATAGTTTTTCTATAGTATAAAAATCTTTGTCTTTTAAATGGAGACAAATTTATTTGTGTTAAGTATAGTCGCTGATATATTTGTTTTTATTTCTATTATCTTTGTACTTCCTACTTATCTTGCTTTCTTATTACTTTTATCCTCTTTTTTGCTTTCTTTGGATGTATTTAAGTTTCCTCCCCCACACTCCATTGTTTTTCCTCTATTCAGAAGTCACATACTTAGGTCTGTGATTTTAGTGGTTATCCTAGCTGTTTTAAGATGTATATGTAACTTAAAGTCTAAAATTAATGTGTTTTTTTTACTCACACCTAAACAATGAAAGAAAATTAGAATAGTTAAACTTTGATCTTTCCGAATTTTAAAAATTCTAACCATTGACACTCCCTCTTTACAACAAATTAACCATTATTATTACTGTTTGATATTTTAGTGCTTGTTTAGATTTTACCCAGATATCTAACAATATTTTTCCTCTTCATTCTTTCATGCATTTTAACCCTTCTACTTGGTATCATTTTTCTTTTGCCTAAAGCACTTATAAAATTTCCTTTAGCAAGAACATTTTGGGAGAAAATTCTCTCTTTTTGTTTTCTTGAAAATAACCTTAATTTTCTCTCTGGAAATATGGTTTCTTGGGGTACAGAGTTTTAGGTAGACAGTTATTTTATTGCAGTGTACAGAAGATACTATTCCATTGTGTTATAGCAGCCGTTGGTTAAGAAATCAGTGATTGTTCAAATATCATTCCTTTAGCAGGTAATCTGTCTTTTTTTCCCTAGCTATATTTAAGATCTTTGCTTTCTCTTTATTATTCTATAGTTTCACAGTAGTGTGACAAACTATAGATTTCTTTTTATTTTTCCCACTTTGGATTTATTAGAATTCCTAGAATGGGAGGTTGTTGCAACATTGTCAGAAAATTCTCAGCTACTGTCTGTTGAATATTGCCTCTCCTCCAGTCTGCTTATTACCTCTTTCTAGTGCTCCTATTAGATGTATATCACCTTTTCAAGCTCACCTCCATATTTCTTAACATTTTCCATCTCTGTCTCTCTGAACTACACTGAAGTAAATTTATTCAGCTATATCTTCCAGCTCAGTAATTCTCTCTTCATCTATGTGCAATACACTGCTTAATATATTGAGTATTTTATTTCAGTTATAATCATTTCTATTTAGAGAAGTTTCATTGAATTCTTTTAAGTCCGTTTTGTTGCTTATAGACTCTTTTTTCTTGCTCACATTTTAAGGTTTTAATTGCCTTAAACATATCAAATATAATCTAGTTTTTAATGTTTAATGAATTATTAATTAATACTCAGAATTGATGTGATCATTGCAATATCTAAAATCTGCTATTCATTCAGCTAGCGTTTGTTCATTAAGCCTTGTTTCTTTATGTGCTGTTTATTTACTAATTTATTTTCCTGTTAGCTACTCCTTTTTCTTGGAACTTTATCTATGAGAATTCTTTAAGGCTGGTCCTCAGTGGTATTAGCTTTTGCCAGTTGCTTGGAAAATCCCCTACCTGAGGACATCTTCATATTACATTCCTCCTTTGAAGTTTTTCAGACCACAAACCTAATATGAATTGAGACTTCAAAGCTGTCTGTGTGAGGAAGAACTTGTGGTTAAATATTCTTAGGAAATATCTTTTCTTTTTCCTTCACCCAGCAGAGTTGAAATTAAAAGTCTCTAGAGTTTTTCAGAAGCCTTAAACTACAAACCTAGCTGTGCATTTTCCTCTTAAAGTTCCTGTTTTCATTTTGAGACTCTATTATATTTTCCTTTCTTTCATGCCAGCTAGGCTATGTATTTTTGTAAATAGTTTTTCATATTTTATCTTGGGTATTTCTGTTGGGAGAGACGTTCAGGGTAGCTAGCTAATCCACCATTTTACTATAAACAACATATGTCATTTTATTTAATTTATTCACCAACTCATTTCCATGGCAAAGAAGAGTTAAATATAGTTGCAAAATTAAACAGTTAATATTTTGATGTAAACCTAGGTCTCTCGATTCAAGGCCATTGTGTTTTCTTCAAAACTTACAGTACCACCTGTTCCTTGCAAAAGCCTTAGAGAGATAAATACAATTCGGCCTACCTTGTAGTACTTTCATAACTGTGATTATTGTTAAGAGTTTAGTACTTTCTTATCCTAATTTGCATCCTATTCTCGAGGATTGTAGCAATCAAGTGAATCTAAGAATATGATACTTTGGGTTCCTGGAATGAATATTTCAAAAATAATTTTCCTGGCTCATTCTTAGGAATAGAAACCTGCCGGTGAAACTATTCCCAGTGACAGCCTGTCCAAGTCCAACTTCTGAAGTTTATGAAATGTCTTCAGTGGTTTTAAGTATGCATGTATGCATGCATCGAATTTAGTACATATGCTCCTCAACTGGCAATAAGGTTACATCCTGATAAATCTATTGTAAATTGAAAATACAGTTAAGTCAAAAACATATTTAATACACCTAACCAACCGAACATCATAGCTTAGCCTAGCCTACCTTAAGTGTGCTCGGCACTCAATATCCAAAAAAAAAAAAAAAATGCTGGGAACACAGCACACTGTAGAGTATCAGTTGTTTGCCCTGGTGATTGTGTGTCTTGCTGGGAGTTGCAGCTCACTGGTGCTACCTAACATCATAAGAGAGTATCATACTACATGTCTTTAGCCTGGGAAAATATTGAACTCAAAATTCAAAGTATGGTTTCTACTGAATGAGTATCTCTTTCACACCTTCATAAAGTCAAAAAATTGTTAAGTCGAACCATCATAAGTTGAAGACTATCTGTTTGGTCGTTCTGAGAAATGGAAGTTGGTATTCTAATTCTTACGTGGAGTATCTTAAAGCCAATTCATTTATTTAGTAATAGCTTAGAAGCAACCTGAGGTATACTATGGACTATTTGAGGAAATAAATTTATTCTAAACTCTATATCTAGTACAGAAAATTGGGGCTTTACCTGTTAATGGAATTATTTGTAATTAGTAGTTTCATCTTCATTATTGATATGCAATTCCTGATTGTTGTGGTACATCTTTCTTCTTGTGGTCATAGACAGAAAATCTTTGAATGCATCTTGATAAAAATTGAATAGTGTATAGTGAATAGATTAAGGTTTTTTCATGGCCTACAATAAAGGCAGCTTCCTTTATAAACCCACAGAGTTTGTAGGTGATATTAATATTTTATCCCTATGCAATTTTGCATTTTATATACTTTTCTGATGCTATCCTCTAGCCTTTATCTGCCATTCTGATCCATTCTCTACTGTGCTGCCAGAGTGATCTTTATTATAGCCCCCTTTGATCATATTATTTCTCTACTCCCAGTCCCGCAGGATAAGGCACAAACTTCTTACCATCATGGTCCTGCCAAACCCAGTAGTGATTCTGAATCCTTACCTTACTTTACTTTTCATTACCATTTGACATAATTCATTGCCCCTATTTCTTGAAAATGTCTCATTCAGCACCATGCCTTACACACCGTATATATACACTCATAACTCACAGGTATATATCTTCAGCCTGACCATTCCTCTGAGTTCTAGGCTCAAAATTCAACATTCTAAATGTAACACATTTTAAAGAAGACCCTTGTATTATGTGCTCTAATCCTACTTCTTCCCTTGTTATCCCCATTTAGTTGTGTAAATCGAAACTTAGGAAATTTTCTTTTCTCTCCTACTCTATACCCAAATAAGTTCCCATTGGCTGTACTTTCAAAATATGTCTGTCATCTGACCACTGTCATCATCTTCACTGCCATTACCCTCATCCAGGCTACCATCATTTCTCACCTGAAGGTCTTTGATATCATCTTCACTGGTCGTCCTGTGCTTACCACAGTCAGTGACCAGAGAGATTAAAAAGAAAAAAAGTGAACTATGGTCTTTCTCCTAATTGAAACCATCCAATGACTCTTAAAGAACTCCAAATAAAATCCAAAAGTCCTTCCCTAATGGTCTAGAAGGTTATATGTGACCTTGCTTTTGATACCTCTTTGAACTCATAGTCTTCCACTCTCCCTTTTGCATGCTCTTTTCTAGTCACACCGGGCCCTTATTTTTCACACATATCAAGCACATCCCCTTATTTGTCTTTAAACTGCTCTTCAGATAACTACATGGTTCATGATCTCACTTTATTCAGGTCTCTCCTCAGATGTCACTGTCTCTAAAAGCTGCTTCTGACCAACCTTTCCAAAATAGACTTGTATCAGTCAGGTACTGCTATGTAACAAAAAAAACACAAAAATCTCAGTGGCAAACAGCAGTACACATCTACTGGGGATTGGATAATCAAAGGTGGGTTTGGGTTGTTTCTTTCCTTCGAGCTCCAGATTTGTCTGGGCTTGGCTTCTCACTGCAGTATGGGCTCACATCTGCTTAATGCCTTTCATTTTTGTAACCCTGGGATGTGGCATGGAATAGGTGCTCAGTGAATGTTTGCTCAGTAAATAAATAGAGGAAAAGTAAATGTAATAGAAATTAAGAGAGTAAATAGATGTAATAAAAATTAAACAAAATAATTCACTTCATTTAACCTCTTCTAATACATGAAATGATTGATGTGAGAACCTGAGATAATTCTGCCATGTCTTCTATTTTATTTTCACATGTTCAGATCAAAGAACAGGCACGTGTTTCTCGGGCCTAGTGAATGGTCGTTGTGCACAAGAACTCCCTGGCAGAATGACAAAAATGCAGTGCTGCTGTGAGCCTGGCCGCTGCTGGGGCCTTGGAACCATTCCTGAAGCCTGTCCCGTCAGAGGCTCTGGTAAGAAGCCTGCTGCTTGTTTCTTCAGGAGAGACAGTGTTAGGAAAACTAATACTAGTGTACTAATGTGCTTTGCTCTTCTCCTTGAAGTCAGATCTTATTTGTATTCCTTTCACTGTATTCAATATGACTTAGGTGTTTTTGTCAGGGATAGGATGGCATGTCTGTTTGGGATCAGTTTTGATCATACACGATTTATTAATATCAGAAATATTCCTGAAAGCTTGTTATGACCTGTGTTTGTGCAAGTATTTTTTAAAATTATTTTGAATGTCAGTATTCAATTCAGTTTTACAACCTCCTGATCTTTCATTCCAGAGATTGAATATCTTTGAATAACAAAGTTCTACCTTCATTTATATTTTATTTCAGGAGCACATTTATCGTGTAGTGTCCCAATCCTTTAAGATATTTCTTCTTTTTTAATGATCTGAAAACTATGAATAAAAAGATAGGAGGATGCCTCTCATTCACTTTGCTATATTAACTACCATATAACTGAGGCTATATCAGGAAATTACTTTAGGATGAATGAGAAGTAGCTCCTCTTGTTAATAGAATATGAATAGTTAAGTACAGTGAATGTTTATCACATGGAGCATATCAATATATTTTATTACATGTCTTCACATTAAATTATAATTATGAAAATTATTAAATTTTTTGAAATATATTTATAAAGACATGTATCTATATGTACTGTTATAGAGAGAAAAGAAGGCACGATCTTTCAAAATCTCTAAGCTATAAAATTTCAAAATCAAGTAGAAAAAAATTTTAGAGCAGAGTTAGTGCATAGTATAGAATTTTGGAAACTCATAGTTCCATAGTAATATATAGTCTTAAGGATAATACGGAAACAATTACTTGAGTTAAACAATTTTCGTTTCTTCTGAAATAGTTTTCTAATTCTGACAATAGTTAAGGAAATAAGGCAAGCACTATATTCTTGCTGCTTTTCTCTCAACTTCTATACTTGGATAAATGAAGAGCAGATTTAAAAGCTTATTAAATACCATCTTCTGTTAAAATCCACATTAGAAAATATATTATTCTGAAGCCATATTAACCCCTTAAAGAGAAGACAAGTAATAGGAAAATGTGTAGGTGCAGTGCTGATGAAATTTCAGGTAAAATCAAATATACAGAATGAATTACTTAAAGCTTTAATTTTCATTCATTCAAGTAAACTTCATGCAGTAATAGTTATTTCTGGAATGTTATGAGTTTCACTAAGGGACATAAAATCAAAATGCTCATACAGATGATTCTTTGGTTATGCAATTCAGTTAAAATATAGCATATAGGTTTCAATTTATTTTCTGAAACATCTATACCTTTTCCTACTACTGCTAGCATTGAAAACATTTATCAAGAGAATACCCTGCTTACTCACATCATGTAGTATAGATAAGCTAAAGTGATCGTTACAGTAGATAGATAGTTCTTGTTCTGTAGAAAGACTTCCATTAATGTTTAACCGAGCTTTCTTTTCTTGTAGAGGAATACCGCAGACTTTGCATGGATGGACTTCCAATAGGAGGGATTCCAGGGAGTGCTGGTTCCAGACCTGGAGGCACTGGGGGGAATGGCTTTGCCCCAAGTGGCAATGGCAATGGCTATGGCCCAGGAGGGGCAGGCTTCATCCCCATCCCTGGAAGCAATGGCTTTTCTCCCGGCGTTGGGGGAGCGGGTGTAGGGGCCGGGGGACAGGGGCCCATCATCACCGGACTAAGTGAGTATTCATATTTTGTGTAAACTCTTTAGTTTTATGCCTTAAATGATATTTTATTTGCTAACTTTTTTCCCAAAAGGGCTGTGTGTGTGTGTGTGTGTGCGCGCGTGCACGCATGTGTGTGTGTAAAAGCCTATTTCAGGGTCTAAAATATAATACAGTAATAAAAAATTCTTAGAAAAATATTATTTTTCTGTTCCATAAACTTTTCAAATTGGAGAAAAGAATGAGTGACCCAGGCTTACTTTGAAAATAGAGATGAGAACACAGTAATACTCCAACTCAGATGACACCATTCAAGAGCACGTTTTTGGTTCCAGTGTATTTCATTTGGCCGTTTACAGCTGCCCTGTTCATACACCTCTTGAATTATTTCCAAAACCATTTCTCAGCTGAGATAAACTGAATAAATCTTGCTCTGTGCCTATCCAAATATTATAATGAAATATCTTTCTTTTCTTCACCCTTTTTTTGTTGAATAACTTAAGAAATGGAGAACTGCGGGCTTCAGGTCAGAATTGGCATTGGTGTACTTGACATTTAAATTCATTCTTTTTAAAAGAACTGCTCTTTCTAATAATATTTAATGATGTCCTACAGTGTTATGTTTATTCTTTTTGGCATGTTGCCTATTTACTATATCTGAATATTCAACACAGTTACAAAAAAGAAATGGAAAGCATTCAAATATACAGTAGAACATTCCGGAAAACTTAAAAAGACATTATAGGCAGTCTCCAGATACATAACTTAAGAAATCATGTGTCTCAAGAATATGTTTTATATCCTCAACATTAAAGTTTAAAAAATATATAGAACAATGTGACCTTTTGGTATATATACCTAATTAATGTACTGTTAAATATCTCTTAAAAAATTGACTCTTAGAAAAGTAATACATGTTGTAATGATGAACTATATCTTATGTTTTGTTGTTTTTTTTAATTTTCTATAGCTATTTTGAACCAGACAATAGATATCTGTAAGCACCATGCTAATCTCTGTTTAAATGGACGCTGCATACCTACCGTTTCTAGCTACCGATGTGAATGCAACATGGGCTATAAGCAAGATGCAAACGGGGATTGCATAGGTAAGCTCATGATGCTTTAGTCTTTAGTTTTTTGATTGCTTTTAGACTACAGGAACAAATTGGACCGAACATGATTTTTTAAAAGATCTTTTGAAGTAAAGTTAATTTCCAGGCTTTCTCTCCTGTGTCTTCCCCATGCTCCCTTAACCTTCTGCTGGGCTAGACTGCTTCAGGAGCACCCTTTCAGATCCTAGCATTGTGATTTCTGTCTCTGCCACTCCTTTTCTTTTCCTTCTTAGCTGAACAACACTGAGTATGTGGTAGTGTGATTGACATGCCGAGGAAGGTACAGATTGGGAGAGAATAGTTGATGACTTTCTTTTGGACATGTTGAATTTTAAGTGTCCAGGACATTTAATTACAGAGGTATAAAGCTAAGAGGAGTGATCAGGGCTAGAGTTACAGGTCAATAACATACAGGTGGCTGTTAGAATCATGAGGGTGAATATTGTCACCCAGACTAGACAGGAAGCATGAGAGGATGCAGCAGTACTGTGGCTGGAACCTTGTGGAACTAGGAAATCCATTAAAAAAAACTTAGTAATTGTGCTGGAGAAACAGAAAAATAATCCAGAAAGTATAATGTCACTGAAGCTATCCAAGGGTACGCTTTCCAGAGAAAGGTAGTATCAAATGTTAAATGTGGCAAAAAAATCAGATACATTAAGGAAGAAATCTATTGGATTTCATAATGTGAGTTTTGAGGATCTATTAAGAGTAGTTTTAGGACCATGGGAATTGAACTATTTCGTGGTTATTCTTTCATTTATTCATCATATTAGCAAATAATCATGTATATGTTTTATAATTAGTATAACCTTAACTACCAGATTTGGGTTCAGGTCTTCTGCTATAAAATATAGATGAGAGGCCAAGAACAGAGAGTTAGTATTATAATTTTGCCAAGTTAAACTGGAAAGGTCTAAGTGCACTGTGATTATGAAGGAAATGTGAGCCAAATATGATGTTCTGGAAAAACGATCATTCTAAACTGTGTACAGAGCTGCAAGATCAGAATGATTAAATAAGGCTTAGCTCAGGATCCCTTTGTACAGTTGCACAGGTTTTGCACTGCACGACTATAAAGCATACTGTTCACAGATAACTGGTGCACCCTCGGGTTGTACAGTATGTAACTACACACAGCAGCCTTGGCTTAGCAGATACTACTTGATGCTTGTTTAAGTGATAGACCAGGTAGTTATTTTTGGAACACCATGAAATACTGATATGTTTAATCTAATTATATGACTTGAAAATGATTTTACTACCAGAAAACATGATTATAAACATGCAATATATAAAATATTCCCTCTCGCACATATATACAAAATTACGCTCTATCAAACTGAAGTCTGATTATTTTTGCTTTGCTATTAATATTTGTCATTCATGTGTCACTGCATGATTCCAACAAGTGAAAGTAGGCCAGAAGTTAAATATTTTCTGTACATTAGCGAGAAACCACCATTTATTTCATGTTAGCAGTGGGGTGCGCTTTTTCTAGCGAATAAAATACCTCTGCTCTGGCGAGGAATGAGGGGTGGGTCGTGAACCATTGGTATAAGGATAAACTGTCTTTAAGGATCAGCAGTTCTTTCTGTAGCTATGCTGCCAACCCAGGCTTCTCAACCAGGATTCCTCAGGAGAATTACACCATACAGAAAGTGATTTCAGTGTCTGTTTTTTCAATTCTCCCAAGGGAAATGAATAGTTAGCACTGCTCTAGATGCACGAGAGATGAGCTAATCACATGAATGTCTTAAGATCCTTACTTTTCCTAGAACCCAGGTAAGAGGGGCTGTTGCCACCCATTTTATAAACTCTGTCTAATGTAGTGTTGGGACTGTGTGTATGCACAGTTAATGTGTCAATATAAATCTCAAACTTCTGTGTTTTACACAAACATTATTATAAGCAGTTCCATTCTAGTTTAATCTCATCACCCAGCAAGTTAAAACCCAGGCAGAGTTATCTTTATAACCATTGTAATTTGTAGGGACAAAGATCAGTATTGGGGCATATTTTCAGAAAGTGAGTTTTTAATATTTTTCATTCTCTGCTTTTTCTAAAGTCAACTTCTAGTCAGTTTGAGTTTGACTTTATAAACAAGCTGGGGTATCAGAAAAAGTTAAAAGAATATAAGTCCAAGATAAAGTGGCAACCATTTTAATTAGTACCTGTGTTTTGAAGAATAACAAACTTGAAAGACAACAATTGTATTAAAGGATCAAACACAAGGAAAATAGAAATTGGGTCCATTTCGCTATTATGAGTTATTCCTGAGACCTGAAAATGGTTTTATTTACTCATCACATTTTTCACTTTTTTCGAGAATTCTACACTAAAATGAATTTCTTTGACTCTTACTGTCTGTATGTCGAACTGCTGTTAGCAGTGGTTTTTAACTCCGTTCAAATTATTCTATTTTGGAGTAGTAAGAAATAATTTCTGTTTCTGTTGAGCCACAAGTAATCTTAGAGCCCTTGCAAATTGAAATTTTTGGAATATAAAGTACTCTGCGAGGGTAAATATTTCTTACCCCAACAGTACCTGAGAATTTAACCATTTTGATAATCAGCGTCTTTCTCAATTACCTCATTTGTTTTAGGCGTTTAAAATTCTGTGAATTTTGCTTAAAACTGCTCAGAAAGAAAACATAGGAAGAAATCATAGGAAGAAATAGGAAGAAAACACAGGAAAGAAATCAGAGTGTATAGACTGTAATATTCAAGTACTCCTGTTCCTCTACACAAGGCCAAACAAAGATGAACAATTGGAAGTACTAGACTCTGAGACTCAAAATAGAGGCATGAGGTATACATTTCAGAACACGGCAATGATCATTTGTGATTAGTCTAAAACTGAAAATCTTACAATATCCTAGAAAACAAATGGTGTTTTAAAGTAATGGATTGTAAAGTCACTAATAGTTTTTTGGTGATTGTTTTCCCTTCCAAAGGAGAAATAAGTAAGTGGACTACTGTATGTTCTGTGCGCGCCGGTCCTTTAGCCCTGAAGGGTTAAGGAAAGAAATGAATTGAGGCCTTAATGGCAAAGTAACTGGCAGAGCTGTCATAGCAACTAGGGGCCTTAGCAACAGGTTCTCAAAGGGGAGGGAAAGGTCCTGAAAAGTGCCAGCTTCCCAGAAAGTTTACCTGAAGGGGCGGGGGGGTGCATGATCTCCTGTTCTTCATGAAAACAGCTTTACAATGAGGCTTCTATAAAGATGCATCTACAACAGGTTTTTAATTGTTACATTTGAAAATTATGTACACATAGAATCTAAGGGGTCTTCAACACTGCAAACTAAAGGTGATATTTTGTATTGGAAAGTCCCTTAATTATATTTTATATGCTTGCTAACGCTCTAAATTCTCTCTTTTCTCATTTTGCTACATTCCTTTGGCTCAGTAGGATTGATGTTATCAACCAAAATTTAAATGTAAGTGAGTCTTAATGGGCGGCTGAAGGTGTTTTTGGATTAATTGAAAAAACATTTAATCTTATTATTCTTTGTTTTTATTTGCTATGAGATTTTTTCTCTTCCTTTACCAGAGAGAGCTTAATTACATTCAGTCTGAGTGTTTATATAATTGAGGTTAGTGAGTTTGATAGAGTACAGTTCCTGTTTTAAGAACATCTGTGAAAAGAGTAATTTGTTTATTAAAATGGTAAACCCGTGAATTGATTTTATTGTTGTGCTCTCCAATTTAGCTGAAATTGTATATGCTAGTGACTTCTACATGTATATAAAATAGCAAATCATTATGCCCTCATCAGCCTGCCAGGTTTTTAATTTGCCAGCATTCAAAATAATATTTAGTGAGCATTGCTGAAAGAAGATGAATTAAACTTTTTCTAACACTGGCATACATGATTTCTTTGGGTGTTTCCTAGGCCAGACTGTTCAGTCTGCTATTTGGTTGTGCAGTTCCTGAACTCTGTGATGGGTTTGCATTTAATCAACCCTCAGGAGGACTTGAATGAAAAGCAGTGACATTTCTCACATTTAAGATCAGAACTAGTATTTGCATAAAACTTATTTTTATGCAAAAAATTGCTGTGCCAATTTCAAGATCCTAAAGAAACTTAAAAAACTACTGGAAATAATCGGCTCTGTTTTAATTAATTTCCATTTTCTACCTCACCCTATGTCTGTTACTTCAAAATATTACCCAAGCCTCAATGCATATGTAGTTACATATATAGTTGAGTTCACAAAAAAATAGTAACAAGAAATTTCATTAATTTCTTTCATTTAAACTAATAGAAGTGACAACATATAATATAAATATGTATTTTAAAAAATCTTTAATTCGTCTTCTAACACTGTACTAAACCTTAGAGAGCCTATTTACTTGCTCAGACTACTAAAGATAATAAGTGTGATAGCCTGTTGGAACTCATGGCTATGTCTTTATAGAGCCCATGCTTTTAATTATTGTGCCTTATTCAAATTGAAAAAGCATTATTTCTTGATTAAAGCAAATTTCCTTGTACTATCCAATAGGCAATATTTTTGTAAATCTCCAGACTGGCCTCTGTATTGGAAGAAAGGAATGTTCATTCATTTATAAATACTCTGCTATTTAGACTATTACCACTGACTGGCCTTTCAAATTTGGGAGGCCTAAATGTACTTTAAACAAACATTTCTAGAAATGGAGTGAAGTCTATAATGGTTTCTTTTGCGGCTCACAGATGTTGATGAATGCACATCAAATCCCTGCACTAATGGAGATTGTGTTAACACACCTGGATCCTATTATTGTAAATGTCATGCTGGATTCCAGAGGACTCCTACGAAGCAGGCATGCATCGGTAAGGCAGTTTGCTTTTACATACAAAAATGTTCCATGAAATACAGCGACCCAGGCTGTTGAGGTTAGAAGTAGATTTATTTAAAAAAAGACATAGAGTGAAATAAGTGCTGTTACGTTATTACAGATTTATTTGATACTACCCTAAGAACTGCTTCCTTTATACATAAACATTATTTGCATATGTAACCCAGGCAACATGGTATCTGGCTTCACAAAAATTCAGTTTATCTTCCTTCCGAATATCACAGCTTCCTTTTTTCAACTAATATTATTAGCATTACTGCTCTTTAAATATTAGTGGAACTTAATATTTAGTAAATCTACTGTTTTCTTTGACCCTCACACACAGTCCATCATCAACTTATGTCTAATCTTTTTTTTTATTGCTACACTCACCACCATTGTCCATACTCTCTACCTCACTGCTCATTCATCTCAGAATTCTTTTAGCACATGACTCTCTGCTTGTCTTCTTTTTCATTTCCTATTCATCCATAGGTAGTTGCTTGAACCACCTTACTCTAGTTTTCATCATGCTGCTCTTAATCCAGATATTCCATAGTTACTTTATTCTTACTTTTTGCTCTGACTTTTACGGTCTTCTACCACTGTGTCAAAAACAGCTGCGCCCGTAATTCCAGTTGCACTACCTGCCCTCTGTGAGGTTCACTGCACACCCCATTTCATTTTTCTCTTTC
>NW_006436298.1:48838486-48851664 GCF_000325575.1 Pteropus alecto | reverse complement strand
TATAAGTCAGGACTGTAAAATTGCTTACGCCTGCCTATCCAAAGGGAAAAAAGCTGGTGAGAGATGGAAATTTGGCTAAAGAAGCAACATGATCTTATACATTATATGTAAAAATAAACTAGATATTTAAAATTAAATTTATTATCTTACTCTTTTTGTCTATAATCATTGTAAAGGAATAATGCTTGGCTGTTCTTAATTTTTGCAGATATTGACGAGTGCATCCAGAATGGAGTTCTTTGTAAAAACGGTCGATGTGTTAACACAGATGGAAGTTTCCAGTGCATTTGCAATGCCGACTTTGAATTAACTACAGATGGAAAAAACTGTGTTGGTATGGAAATCTCCTGCTTGCAAAAGATTTTTAAAGGATATACATTTTTATTTAGAACCATATATATGGTTTCCATGAAAGCTCACAAACACACATGTGAGAGTTCTTCAGGTGATTTAGGGAAAATAGCAATACATTTAACGTAAAACTATTAAAGTGAAAGGACAGATATTTTTGAAAATGTTATAATAATAAATACTTTACTGCTTCTGGAAATTTCCTGTGTGGTATATGGTTAATTGTCAGTAGCCATTATTCTTTGCAATAAGTATAATATTTACTGTATTTCACACGTTGGTGTTACAACACTGACAAGGTGGAAAAGGTTTCTTCCACTCTCAGTCTGAGGGAATATAAAAATGTCTGGCATATGTGATAATCACATCTCAAAATTTGTGTTTCCGGTGACGTCTAGCCGTGCAGCAGTTACCATTATACCACAGAGCAACACATATTCTACCCACCAATGAAAGTCCACATCATTTCACTTGCAGTGAAGTTGGTCATTGCTTTATTCTCCCTTACAAAAGAGACATTCCCCTGAAATCGTATTATCTTTTTTGGTAATCAAAATAAAATGCTCTCACGTGGTTTTAATAGCCACTAAAGCACAATTTTACATAGCTCTTTTCCTTTATGTCCCTTATACTAAAGACCCTTCACATTCTCCACACTATTTGCTCTCACTCAGTTGGTGTTCACATTAGGGGGCGGGGGGAAATAACCTATGAGCACATGGCTCATTTATGTACTGGAATTTGGTGATTGTGGAAGGAGAGGAAACTAGTTCCCCCAAGACCAGTGGTCAAGTCCCTCTCTCTCCTCCCGCAGATCATGATGAATGTACAACTACCAACATGTGTTTGAATGGGATGTGCATTAATGAAGATGGCAGCTTCAAGTGCATCTGCAAACCAGGATTTGTCTTGGCTCCAAATGGGCGTTACTGTACTGGTATGTGTGGCTTTGAGATAGGAAAGTAACTGTGATTGAAACCATCTCTTTTGTTTGAATGAATCATGCAAGAATTACTTCAGTTTCTTCATGTGGATTTCATATTATTCACATCTCTTACTAATTCAGTAAGGCAGGTGTCTAAAGCTTCCTAGAAAAACATACATCGTGGTCTAAGGGCACATAATATCTTAACAAAAATAATATATAGGAAAAATTAAGGGAATGACAGATTTGTTCTAGCAAGTCTGAAAGAGACAATGTAGTAATAATTTTTCTCTACTCCTTGAGAGGAGGGGAGAAAAAATCTTGAAAGGTTTTCATTTTTATGTGTTCTCAGAACTAGATTTTCCAGTGTTGTTCATTGCTGGTTTGGTATTATATCTTTTCCATAAAGCTAATCTACAGATCATTTGTACCTATATCATTATCTGAAAATCTTCCACTAATTTAGTGAAGAAATAATTTAAGTATTCCTATCAATTGTTTCATTCATAGAGCCATTTGAAGGCCAACCTCTAGTTATAACTTTAATAAGCAAAAGTTATGCCTCTTGGAAATAAATAAGGCTATCTTATGTGTATACTCACAATTGGATTTCATAAGATGGAACAAATTTTGCAGTTCCTAGTCAAAACAAGTTCCCCACCCCGCCCCAGTTTTCTTTTTTTAGACAAAATTAACTCTGTGAATGCTTTCTGCCTTCAATTGCACAAATATATCTGGATACCAAATAAGATTTATAACTAATCCCTATAATTTCAGTGAAATTCCAAGGACATTAGAGAGAGAAAAGCAATACTGATTCTCGTGTTTCTGAATAAAAAAAATTACTTCTTGACTATTCAAGAAGGGAGTACAGGATTAAATAGAACTATTGTAGCTATGCTGATTGAACTCATGACTGGAATGTCATCTCAAGGTTAGCTGACTTGGATGTAACAGGATATGAGATTAGTGTTATATTCCAGTGTGGAGCATTACATTACAGTATATAACTTATTTCAGCATTTCTTAAGAAACTTAAAAACACATAGAAAGTGACTTAGATCTCATCAGTTTCTGCTTTCTTGAAATTATTTTTCATTAATTTATTTATTACAGATATAATCCATAAGTCTTGAAATGTTCGTGATTTGGAAACCTTGTGTCTTTGAAGGCTGTTTCATCATTTAGGGAAGCCATTTGATAAATTGAAGCAGATTGAAAATTAGAAGAGATAACACCGAACTATTTTATTATTATCAACTGATCAAATTAATATCAAAACAACATCCATCATAGTTAGAATTGTGTGTATGTAAATAAAAGGCAATTACAAAGTTCACCTTACTTTTAAGAATTTGTTTCACTTAACCAATTTGGATGAAATAGTACTTAATATTAAACAGGGTTGCCAAATAATGAAAAATGAGTTTGTAAGGCTCTTTTTTTCCTAATGTGTAAAGGCAACCTTCACTTAGTATTTCTGAAAATGAGTTTCAAAGAGTTGCATTTACAGATAAGATTTGTTTTCACATCTATGTATCTTCCATAAATTTTAAAATTAAAAACAGAAGGACGAAAGTCTAGAGTAGTGGCAATAGGTAAAAATAAAGTTAAATTTATCCAGTTTGAGCCTGGCTTGTGTTCACCTCTGGACAGATGTTGACGAGTGCCAGACCCCAGGAATCTGCATGAATGGGCATTGTATCAACAATGAAGGGTCCTTCCGCTGTGACTGCCCCCCAGGCCTGGCTGTGGGTGTGGACGGACGTGTGTGTGTCGGTAAGTGAAACATTCTATAATGGCCCCAGTGTCCAAATGATTTTTGAAAAAGGGACAGAGATAGATCCATGCAATGGAATAATATTCAGCAATAGAAAGAAGTGAAGTGTTGATAAAAGCAAGGATGAACCTTGAAAACATTATGCTGAGTGATAGAAGCCAGTTATAAAAGACCACATAGTATGTGATTCTGTTCATGAGAGATGTCTATAATAGGCAAATCTACAGAGACAGGGCAGATTAGTGGTTGCTTAGAGCAGAGAGAGTAGGGATGGCAGTAGAAGAGGGTGATAGATAAAGGTTATTTTTTAGGCAATGAATTGTTCTAAAATCAGCTGTAGTGATGGTTGTAAATATCTGTGAATATCTAAGAACTGTTGAATTGTACACTTTTATTTTTATTTTTAAATAACTTTTTCAATTACAGTTGACATACAATATTATATTAGGTTCACGTGCGCAATATAGTGGTTATTTATATAATTTACAAAGTGGTCACCCTGATAAATCTAGTACCCATCTGACACCATACATAGTTATTACAATATTATTGACTCTATTCCCTCTGCTGTACTTTACATCCTCATGACTATATTGTAACTACCAATTTGCACTTCTTAATCCCTTCCCTTTATTCACCATCCCCACTCCCAGCCTGCTCCCATCTGGCAACCATCAAAATGTTCTCTGTATCTATGAGTTTGTTTCTGTTCTGTTTGTTCATTTATTTTATTTTTTAGATTGCACATATGAGTGAAATCATATGGTATTTGTCTTTGTCTGTCCGGCTTACTTCACTCAGCTTAATACTCTCTAGGTCCATCCATGTTGTTGCAGATGGTAAGAGTTCATTCTTTGTTAATGGCCAAGTAATAATTTCATTGTATATATTACCACATCTTCTTTATCCAGTTGTCTGTCGATGGGCACATCGGTTGCTTCCATATCTTGGCTATCGTAAATAATGCTGCAGTGAACATAGGGGTGCATATATCTTTATAAATTACTGTATTTATTTGGATAAATACCCAGAAGTGGAATTACTTGTTCCTTCTTTGTCTCTCACTATATAGCCTTTGTTTTAAAGTCTGTTTTGCCTGGTGTAAGTATTGCTACCCTAGATTTTTGTTGGTTTGTTTCCATTTTCATGAAATATCTTTTTCTGTCCCTTTACTTTTAGTCAGTGTGTGTCTTTCGATCTGAAGTGAGTCTTTTGTAGGCAGTATGTAAGGATTTTGGTTTCTTATCCACTCAGTCACCCTCTATCTTTTGATTAGAGCATTTAATCCATTTACCTTTAAAGTAATTGTTGATAGATATGTAGTTATCGCCATTTTATTATTCATATTTTTTATCTTTTTTTTCTCCTTAAAACAGTCCCTTTAACATTTCTTGTAATACTGGTTTGGTGGTGGTGAACTTCTTTTTGTTTTTTGTGTCTGGGAGAATTGTACACTTTTAAATAGGTGATTTCTATGGTATGTGAATCATATCTCAATAAAGCAGTTCTTAAGAAATGGACAGAGAGCCCAGCTAGCTCCCTTCAAAAGGCTGTGGGGAGAGACAAGTCAAAAATGTTGGAGAAGAAAAAAAAAAATGTCCTTAAACCAGCATTCTCGATAATGTTAAATGACTGAGTTTCACAATACAGTGGATTTAGATTTTGTAATTAATAGCAAATAAGACAGCAAACAGGAATTATAGTTATGTATTTAAGCATACTCTTGTTTTTACCCAAACAAAATTTAAAACTTACATTTAACTTATATATTGGAACTTGGACTTATATCAAAAACTAGAAAGGTTTTCATGTAGTTATTCTCGATCTCTGTGCAGCTAACTATAGAAACAAGAGAAGAACATGAGAGAAAATTGTATTTTATTCTAAGCCATTCAAAATTCCTCTTGGATACTTTTGTCATATGGATTCCATGAAAATTAACCAGTTACTAGTCACCCGCTTTAAAGAAACAGGCAAAACAAAAATGTCATTGGCATTTCTGAACCCAACCACTATGTTCTAATGATAACAATAGCAGAGTGAGTTAGTTTTAAAAATATACTTAATGTATTTTTATCTCTAAAGTACATTCGTGAGATGTTTAGGGTGCATTGGCCATTGTGCACCCTCTATTTTTCAAGTTTTTCACTAAAAAGCCAATATACTTATTGGTTTAAATGTATATTTGAAAGAAATGAAATTCTTTCTAAGGTATAGTTGATAATACTTTACTTTTACCTGAGAGAATCAAAACATTTGGATCTTGAAGCAGGAAAAAAAGGAAAAGCACAGCAGATGGAAATAATCTGTCCACTTAAGTTCATCCATTCTATCCAATCTAGGATTTATTTCAGCTTACACGATTGTCAGCACTTTGTTCAGGATATTTCAAATATAGCAACTAGAAGAATGTAGCTCCTTCCAGCTTAGCAAGCTAAAATATCTTTAGTTGCTATAAGACACTTAGTTGCTTTTTTCCTTTACCTAAATGATTCTGTTGAAATCTACGGTATGTACAAAACCAGATTTGGAGAAAAAATGTTTTATTTTAAGTAATCAACATATGGGTAGTTGTTAGGAATGCAGTATCCAAACACAAAAATTCATTCTGTTCTTCACATACAGAAAAGGCATCAGAAATTTTTGGGAAAGCCCTCTCCACTGTTTTCTGATTGTGGTCACTTAAACTTTTTAATGCAAACACCATTTGTTATGTGCAAAAAAATATATATTACTGTTCCCATATCCTGCTAGGTATGCTTTCCTCATGTCTTCTGCCTTTGGTGATGCTTTTGAGATCCACTGACGGTTGAAGTAGAAACAAATCAGTATGATGAATTATTATTAGAGTTAGCACTTTAATGTTAGATTTCTTTTTCTTTTATTTGTTTGTTTGTTTTTGTTTCCCTGGATACTGAGATGTGGGTTTTTATTTCCAGAAATTTAAACTACTACTGTAACTAGTATGTTGAAGAAGTATGACTCACAGGCAGGGTATAAACAAAAGGCAACTCTATTTTAGTCTCTCCCGCCCTTTTAAAATTTATCTTTAAATTTATTTAATGGGAGCAGTTGATCCAATAAATAAGGAAGAAAACTCAGGTCACCCCATAACTTTACTACTTTTAGGTAACCAAAGAATTATATGACAACTTTATGTAATGAAAATAATCTGATTTAGAAATTAGAATCTCTAATGCCATATAATAATTAATATTCCGAACTTGATTTTTACTTACAACTTTCCTTCCAAGCTCAGGCCTTCATGAGCAAGAAGTTTTCTGACCCCACCGCGGTCAATGTGCAGGAGAGAGGAGAAGGCAGAAGCACTGATACTGTCCTAGAATGGCCTCAAGATTTCTGGGCTTCGCAGATGTTTAAAGCCAAGTTTTTCCTTGTGGGTGACTTCATGGGTCTTACAGAAACATTCAGTTGCCCTTTCTGAGATGCAGACACTGTATTTCTCTCCTGGTGGCCGTTCTTCACCCAACATTTGATCTTTTAACAGTCCACTTCAGATAGGCTGTCCTGATGGTGTCTCATCATCCCTCCACATGGTCATTTTAGACCCTCTCTTAATTTGGCCCATGTCTAATGCATAGGACGTGCCCATTTTTTGCCACGTGTATAGAGGTGGATCTCACCTCCCAACTTTGCTCCTGTCATAGGAATAGCAGCCACTCACCTTTGCCTGGTAAGCATCCCAGGCAGAAGTGGGTACAAAGCTTTTCAAAGGCTTCAGAGGTGAGGAGAGAAGCACTTCCAACTTATAACCTACCTCTTGCTTAAAAAATAAAAAATCTTTTTTGAACAATTTCTCTTTATTGCCACTCTCTTAAACTATTTATATCCTTGATATTGGGAAGGGTTTAAGGACCAGGTAACTAATTTTCCATATCTACTCCCCTAGGATGGAGTCTCCAAATTCACTTTGTTATTTGATATTTAGCACCGTGGGATTTCAGCTAAAAATTTGTTTACATCCTGTTAGATTAGCTTAAGAATATGTCAGCACCTTTATGAACACAAATATGTTCGACATATTTGTCAGCTAAAAGGTTAATTTTCTTTTTTTATTCTAGTTCTGCTACTTGTTAGCTGTGTGGCCTTCGGCATGATATAGTACCTGTCTGTGCCTCCTTTTCTCATTAGTTGTTTTGAGGGTTAAGTAAGTTAATATGAGATATATCTGTGTAAAGCTTTGAATAATGTCAGACACAGAGTCAGTGCCCAGTAAGTTAACTTACAGTTATTGTTTCATTAAATTAGAACAGTGGTATAACGTCTAATGCATAGTCTTGGAGTTGCTGCTTTAAGCAATACAGTTGATACGAAAGAAAGAAGAATAAACTAAAATTAGCATTTTGCATCCATACATACTTTACCAATGGTGTATAGACTATGATAAGTACCTGAGAAAATCTCTTAAAAACTCCAGTTTTTAAGAAAGAAAAGGCATGGAGACATTTGATAACATATGGGAAAGATACAGCTTAGCATGTAGGTCCAGTACCCTGCCAAAGCATTCATGTGGTCACGTTCTAAGTGTGCTACTGGTAAAGGCACCTCTTATCCTGTCCACCGGTGAACTGTGGCTTAGTTACATTTGAAGAGTATATGAACTAGGGTTTCAGTCTGGGGAAAGGGTCGATTATTCTCATTAAAGAAAGAAGAGAGAAATATGGTTGCCACCATTTTTTGAGCATTTTCCTTGTATCCTAAGCACTGTGCTTAATGCTTAACAAACATATTCTACTTATCATATAAACCTTTCTTATATAATAGTTGTGAAAAATGGTAATTTAAGTAAGGTCATCCTGCAGGGATCAGAGCCCAGGACAACTCATGTCCCTAAAACCCACACATAAGTCAGGGACCTTTCGGTGTTGTTAACCTATAACACAAATCAGTATGCGACCTGTCACACTCAAATGAGTACCATAGGCGTTTTGTAGACTTGCTTCTAAAAGTTGTGTGTGGCTTATGTTATTGACATGAAAGCAGAAATAACTTTGACCATTCTGTGATGCCTTCTGACATAATGGGTAACATCTGAAGAACTCAACAAAAATCATGTTGAAAATCATGAACTGTGTTGTGTTTGTGCAAATTTGTCTTTGTATCAAGTCCTATATTGTATATAACTCAGAGTTAACCGACAAACTCAGTCATAGCAAGAGCAGAAAGGGGCAACCCATCCCCTGCATGGGGTTGGTGTAGTAAATCTCACAGCCTTGTTCCGTTTGGGCATACAGACATCTCATTGTTTTAATGCAGCCATAAATCTCATTGTTTTACTGAGAAGCACTGCCTGATCATGAGGAGTCATTGGGTGACTCACTTTGCATAACAAGCAGATAAAATTATTTCCAAAAAATTGTGATTAATTATAGGTATTTATAATAACAGTTAACTGTGATGGAATTACCATGTCATTGTACTGCTTACAAGCTGTACTGCTTCTCTGAGCTTTATGATGATCTGAGTTTTTTTTATGGTTTATCATTTACTGTCTCATAAAGTTATAGCATATTTTATGAGAATTTAGAGTGAGAAAACTAAGCAGGATATTCTTCTTTGAGATGTAACATAACATAGTAGAAAAAGGAAGGGCTTTGGCAGTCACACAGATCTGAGCCAGCTCAGGCAGTGGATTGTCTAGGATTTGGAGTAGTTATATAATCCCTCTGAACCTCATCTTCCTCATCTGTGATGTGTGGATAATGATCACTGTCCTATGGAGTTGACCTGAATGCTCAATGAGATGATGTCTGTAAAGCAAAATTAGCATGATGCCAAGGACACATAGTGGTAGCTATTATTTGTAAAAACTGGATTTGTTGAGAGTCTGAGATTAAAACATAGTCACAGCAGTAAATGGAGGTTGCAAAGGATTTTTGTGTCATCTCAAGGTACTTCACTGTAATTCTTCGTTCATGAGAACTTCTAAAATAGAAATGATAATAAGTGTCATTTTGAGTAGAGCATAGCTAGTGATTAGAGCTCAGAGTGTTGTTTATAACTGTGGGAGTGTACCTGGTTCAACAAAAGGCCTGTGAGGGTAAATGGGATAATGGCTGTTTTTGTAGGATATAAAACTTCTTAAAGAACAAGAAAATGAGTTGTTAGTATGGATTCATCCTTCCCCTCACTCAGCAAACATTTGTTGGTTTTCTAACACTGTTGGATGCTAAAGATACAAAGAAATAGAAAAGAGGCAGCTGGCCTCTAGAAGCTTCCAATCTTAGGTTGAAAGAAGCCTTCAGTTTTGATCTCTATCTCTGTCACAACTTCAAAATTGTTGTTCTGTATCCTTTAGATACTCACATGCGCAGTACATGCTATGGTGGAATCAAGAAGGGAGTGTGTGTCCGTCCTTTCCCGGGTGCAGTGACCAAGTCTGAATGCTGCTGTGCCAACCCAGACTATGGTTTTGGAGAGCCCTGCCAGCCATGTCCTGCTAAAAATTCAGGTAGTCACATTGGCCAGTTTCACACCTGATAAAGAATCTAGAAATGTAACATTAGATATTTGGCCAAAGAGTACAATGACTCTGAAGTATTTTGTCATTATTTTTTATTAAACAAAAGAAATCCAAACCTGTGTTGGTGTGTGAGACATATAATGAGATTTAGTTTGTATTTACCTATGATCTCTAGACAAAGAGAATAAATGGAGAATAGAAAAATTTATTTGCTGATTCAATTATGATCAAACAGATTTCTTACATGAATATATTAGTTTCAGTGCCCTTGATCTATGACATTATTGTGAAGACAAATAGCATAAAATTTATTTATAGCTTTCAAGATTATAATAAATTCACGAGAACTTGATTTTATTTATTTTTATCTTAACAGAATGGTCTTAGGCCACAGTCTGTTTGCTATTCCAGACTCTAGGTTGATAAGGTTAACTCTGTTTATTCATACTTTTACTAGACCTGTATTGAATATATAAACTTGTATTGAGTGTATGTAGGTATAATACAGATTTTATAAACAAAATCTCTTTTTCCTTAAAGTAGCGTATAGTTGAGAATATAGGTAGGTGAACATTACAATTTAGTATGATTAGCCCCTTTATAGGCACATAAAAAAAGAACTGGAAGAGCATACAGGAGAAAATAGTTGCCTTGGGAATCTGGGAAGGACTTCACAGAGAGGGGCGCGTTTAGTTCGGTCTTGAAATAAGTAAGAACTTCCCATGTGGAAGATGGAAGGAAAGCATTCCAGCAAAAGAAATGGCTAATTTCGTTCCATTAAAAATTCTAAACGGGTTGTTGAAACCTTGGTAAAATGATGAAAGTTCATCTAGAAGAATTACTGAATATGACACTTTAAAAAAAAGAGTCAATGAAGGAAATCTTATCCTAAAATATATTAAATTGAATTATGCATATTATGAAAGAGGTACAAAAATTGATAACAAGACTAGATTTAAAAGGTCAGTGAACTAAGTAAATTAATCTAAAAGCAGATGGGAATAGAAATAAATGATCTTGAAAAAAATGAGAACTTCCCACATGGAAGGTGGAAGGAAAGCGTTCCAGCAGGAAATGGCTTGTCATTACATTAAAAATCCTAAATGGATTGTTCAGACTTTCGCAAAACAACAAGAGTTCATCTAGAAATAAATAGGATAAAGATAGCATTTACATCTGTGAGGAAAAATTGAACTAAGTAATGAATATTGTTGATAAATATCAGAAAAATATAAAGTGAGCTCCAAACAAACCTTATAAAAATAATTTTCTTGCAGAATACATAAAATTTTGGTTATTTTGTGATGATAAAGGACTTTCAAAGCAAACATTAACAACTAAAACACACATATAAATTGGAAAACCATTTTCTTAATGTGTAACAAATTTACATTGATAAGGGAAGTTGAAATTTTTATAGAAAAAAATACACTGTACACAAACAAGATTTTACAAAGGAGAAATGCAAATAGTAGATTACCAGATGAAAAGATACTCAATCTTCTAAAATTAAAAGAAAATTAAAGTAAGATGTCATCTGTTCTTATTACATTAGTAAAGTATGATTTGTTCCTTTGTTGGGGAGAATGTACAAAAATGGATACTCTCATATACTTATGGTAGAAGGGTAACCTGGAACATTTAGGGAGCAGAAGACTATTTTTGGAATTCTTAAAGTAATTATGTGCTAGAAAATGTTCTTTTTATTTTGAAAATTAATGTAGTTCTTATTAATGATAGTTTTGGAGTTGTATAAGTGACTGGTTCTTTTTATTTTGAAAATTAATGTAGTTCTTATTAATGATAGTTTTGGAGTTGTGTAAGTGACTGGTTGTGTAAAACAGATACAGTTTAGAGTTTTTAATTTCTTTATTTGTTTTCATCATATAGCTGAATTCCATGGTCTTTGTAGTAGTGGAGTAGGTATCACAGTGGATGGAAGAGGTAATTCTATTCTATTCTACATCTTATAAAATTATATAATTGTATAGCTTTTTAATTCTGTTGTAACATGAATATGATTATATCTAATAATAAAAATATAGCAGTTTAAAATAACAAGATAAACTATCTCTTAGAACAATGCTTATAAGGTAGATGATTATCAAGTAGTATGCTGATGCACCTTTAACATAGTGGATAAATATGCATCTGTTAAATATGCATTGTTAAAAATGTCAATAATAAACTACACCCATGATTTTATGGATGCCATTGCTTAAGAAGAGACTAGAGTTGATATTTAGGTTAGAAAAAAGTCAGTCGATTTAAAGAAAAAATAAATAAATAATGGTGCTGACATGGTTAAAAAAATCTTTCAGAGGTATTTGGTAAGGATCAAGTTTGGGATATACTGCCCCAAAAATAAATTGTTAGGAACATTTATGGCTAGGAATACTAAATTGTTTTCAACCAGTGGTAGAAATGAAATTTATTAAAGTTTTATTTTACATTTAGTAATATGATTAATAAAATTCCAAAATGGAACCTTAAATATTGAGTACATATGTGTTCATAATTTTAAAGTTACTTTATATGTTAATATAAAGAAAATAAAACTGTAGGGTACTGTTAATCTTCACTTTGCATATATATTCTACTTTCATGTTCGAAAAGACTTTAGACAAATTATAGATTAGTTGACAGTAATGTTGCATCTTTGCAATGAATGTTGGAAACCCAAGTAAAGAAAATTTTACAAGATGTGTCTCCCAAAAACAAAATGACAGGCTGACATTTCTGGAGTATTTAAGGTCTTCTAAATTCTAGAAAACGATAATTAGCATCAAAATTTGAGCATTGTGACCAAAATTTGATTTTATGCCTATTCTGTATTTCATTACCTCTCAATATGGCCTCCCAAGCAGAGCCAGCTACCTATTGAAACTGGTTGCTCACACAAGCACATCATTCCTCAAGTCCCCCTGCACATGGGTGACAGGGAGTCATGTTCATGGCTTATTGTAAAAAATCATGTTCTCAGGCATCCACATTTAAACTGTCCTCTCCATTAATTTCATCTTATCAACAGAAACATTTATTAAGTATCATATTACTTAGTTGAAGATAAAATATGATAATAAAATAGAAATATTCTGTGCCTTTTGGGACCATAAAATTATATAGACTACCCTAGTAAATCTTTGTCTTTTAATCTGATGGTTATAATACCTATCAAGATGAATTTTCTTTTAGATTTTGAGCCAACAGCCTATAAATTTCTTTATTAATTTTATCACAAATACAGGCACATTATGTAGTTTAATTCTTTGAATATCTGCCAGTTACCTTCATTTTTTATTTGATCTACCACTGAAGTGTCCTACATCTCTCAGTTTTATTCTTAGTCATTATTTTTGTTTCCTTTCCCTTTCTGAAAGGTAGGCAAATTGTGGGTTTACAGAGTCAAACACTTCATATGTTGAATGATCTTCATTAGACCTGCATGTATCAACAAACAATAAAATGTCTGTGAGCATTAAACTCTCAACATTTGATGCAGATATCAATGAATGTGCATTGGATCCCGATATATGTGCCAATGGAATTTGTGAAAACTTACGTGGTAGTTACCGTTGCAATTGCAACAGTGGCTATGAACCAGATGCCTCTGGAAGAAACTGTATTGGTAAGTTATT
>NW_006436298.1:48825149-48838421 GCF_000325575.1 Pteropus alecto | reverse complement strand
TTCATAATAGGAGAAATCAAAATATAAATAGATGACTAAAACTAGAGATCTTACAGTTTTTCTTGTTTCCTTCTTAGTACACAAAGATACAAAAATTTTGGAATCAGGCAAATTCTGTTACATAGTTCCAAGCTTCTTAGTGGCATAACTTAGTATTTAAAATTTTCTTTTATCAAATGGGCACATACTAAATTATTATCTTGGTATTTTTCTGCATGTATCTTAATTCTATAATTTTTCACTGAGAAACAGACTTCAAAAATTAATAGGACAGTATGAGTAATAGTAAGTTAAGAAAATAAAGTACTACAGGTTGACAAAACTTTGACTTAGAAAGAAACAACCAGTTGCTACAACGTATCTCAACATGATAATTGAGATGGGTAATTTATAAGAGAATGCTTGAAAATACTCAAGTGTGTAGTTCATATATTCAAGAATTTGTGAAGAATCTATATTTTCCCATAGAACATTTGAGTCCATCTTTATAAAACAAATGTTATTCGATCCATCGTAATACTTAATAATTTTTACATCTAATCACTGCAATTTTCACATTTATACCACATTCAAGTCTTGATTATGATTAGAAAGAAATACATTTTTCTGTACTTGTGGTGCTGGTTTTTATTATTGAATATGTTCATTTGATCTTAAGTTGAAGAAATATATACAGATGGATATATAAAACTATATTAAATATCATGTATTAATAATAGTTTTTGATACTTACAGAGAAGGGTACCAGCCAGAGATTATTGAACATTTACGAAGTATGCGAACCATCTAACTTTTATTCACCAAAAGCAAAGTTGCTTCCAGCATAGCTTCCGAGTACAGTTAAGTACGTGAACACGCTATTGAAAATAGGGAGATTCAGTGACCATTCGCACACTGAACACAGTTCATGGCACTGCTTAACTCTTTGCATTAGGTATATGCATAATTTTGATAAAAATTAAACCTAGGTTTTAAAAATAAAAATGAAGCCAAATTTAAGTTTTAGTTTGTTAGAGCTGCTGTAACAAAGTACCAAAAATCGGGTTCCCTAAAACAACAAAAATTTATTGTCTCTTAGTTTGAGAAGCCAAAACTCCAAAGTCAAGGTATCCACAGAGCCATGCTCTCTCTCATGGCTCTAGGGGAGAATCCTTCCTTTTCTCTTCTGGCTTCTGGTGTTTCAGAACTCCTTTTGCATTCCTGGGCTTGTAGATGCATCACTCTGGTCACATATTCCTCTTTCCTGTGTGTCTTCACATCATCTTCCTTCCGTGTGTGTCTCTATGTCTGAATCTCTTCTTTTTATATGGACACCTGTCTTATTGGCTTGCAACCTCCCTAATGACCTCATGTTAAGTAGATTACCTCTACAACAATCCTGTTACCAAAAAAAGTCACATGCTGAGGTATTTGGATGGTAGGACTTCAACATATCTTTTTTTGAAGGACACATTTCAACCCATAGCATGGACTAATGGGTAAATAAATTGTGATACAGCCACTTGATAAAACATGCAATCATGGGGAAAATTATGGTTATGCTTAAAATGTAATGCTGATTTTTAAAAATTAAGATTCAAAATTGGAGCAGAAATATTATATCCAAAGGAAAAATGAGCAGCTAAAACACAAAAAATTAATATTATGAGTAGTGATGGAACTATAGGAAATGTTTTTTAATCTCTGTTTTCCATATTTTTACAATATTAGTATAGTGTTTGGTTGGGGACAATTGTTATTTGCAAGACTAAAAATATAACTTTAAGTGAAAGGAACTCTCCACCGCAAACCACAATTTTTGTTTCTTTCTGTCATTAATGACACTTGAAAAAATGAGAGTGTGGGTATGAAGACAAAACTCAATGTGAGCTTCTAAACTTGAGCTTTTACTAATTTTGAAGTTGTTCTAGACTACCAAAGGAATAAATAAAATACATCATTAATTTCCCATTAATAATTGTGTCTGAGGTAAAAACATAGTGAGAAAAGATTAGTAAATACCTTTTGTTCAACTGCCACTTAATGCATTCTTCATTAGAATTTTAATCAGGAAAAAGTTTTTTAAATGTTATTTCTATTATATAAGCAATCATATTAGGCAGATGAGTTTAATTTTCTAATATATTTCATCAGTGTTTTAAAAATATATTTAATACACTACCACTACAGGACAATATGTAAATGAAGAACAAAGTAGTCGTATGCCTTTTCCAAACTACAGCATACCTACCTCCCTGAGATTTCAAAACACCAGCATAAAATGGTTTCATTTGAATAAAACCGAACATATTTGCTTGGGATTAAAGAATGTGCTGTGGCTACAAAGAGACTATGTCAAGGAGAGGGATGAGAAAGAAAAATAAAATTTCATTGGTTACTTTGCTCTATGTCTCACTATGCGTATCTCCTTGTCTTCTAATGGATACTCCCAGACATCGATGAGTGCTTGGTGAACAGGCTGCTCTGTGACAATGGCCTGTGCCGAAACACACCTGGAAGTTACAGTTGTACGTGCCCACCTGGGTATGTGTTCAGGACTGAAACAGAGACGTGTGAAGGTAAGAACTGTCTTCCTTGTCTTAGATGTAAATACGTAAGCACCTAGATTCGCATAAACATCAGATAAATTGATGAAGCAATGTAGTAAAAAGAGTATTGTTTAAATATTTTTTTAGCTTTATAATCTCTTTCAGCTAACCTGCCAGTTTTAGAAATAACGTGCGCCTAACCCAGTTTACAAATACCGTCAGTTTTGTTCCATTCGGATAAAATATCAACAAACATTTGGAACAAACATTTTGACATTTAAAAACAAAAGTGAAAAAAGCGAAAGGAGCCAGTTTGTTTTACTTGCTGAAATAAAATGTCAGATTTTCGTTTACTTTGTTTTCCCTTTTTAAAAACCACTAGGACACATTAGCCTAGGGGAACCTGAATTATAATGGCAAATTCTGTTCTTACGCATTTTATTTATGAAGTAATTGATATAACCTCAGAGGATGATCCAGAATATTTGGGGCCTGACTAAAATTTGCCACCTTAATAAATTTATATTCTAAGAAAATCGTCTTTTTCATTTGAAAATTTAAAAGTTATTGTTTGATCTTGTAGATCATAAACCAGTTTTAAAAGCTGCTTCTTTTTTTTAAACCACATTTTTGTGCAGTGGAAGTTACATGAATGAGTTAAATGGTTAGAGAAGGCCTCGTTTTTAGTGAGATACCAGCTAAGCAATGAGTGCATTTAATTATGTTTTGGTTTCTTGATCAAAGTACTGTGTACTTCAGAATATTCTGTTGTATGACTCCTCGTCATTGTTCCTTTTTAGGTCTAACTGGGCTTACAGAAGTGTCCCATGACATTATCAAATGCAATAACTACTTCCGAATAGTAACTTTAAAAAGAGATTTTGAATAGCCCTTTTCTCATCTGCTCAAGTATTTGTTTCTTAGTCACTCTACAGCCAAGAAAACTGCAATAGTAATATTATGCAAAAAGATGTTAACATTCTCTCTTCATCTTATTGTTTAACTTCAAAGCATTCTTGTGAACAGTAACAAGTTAGGACTGGAACAAGATGCCAGAACACAAATGATTCAGCTGAAGTCAATGAAATGCAATTACAAACTGCACTTCTAAGTTTGGATTGAATTGGAGGGACCACTGGAAAACAGTAATTAGCCTAAAGAAAGAAAGAAAAAGAAAACATCAGCACAAAATGCAGTTTTTGTAATTTTAATTCTGATAACTGTTTCCCTTCCTGTTTACCGCATTTTACAGGAGCTCTTCAAAGAAGAGGTTCATTCCATTCCCAGTTAAAGTACTTGAAGGTTCATCTTCATCTATAAACAGGGGGTTCATCTGAGCTCTCTGAGAGTTTTAAATATTCTTCTGTAAGATATAGAAACTCTCTTTTCAAACTAGCTCAGGCCTCTCAAATGTATTCACCTAGAAGCTTCATTTTCTAGCACCCACTCCCACCCACCCCAACGCCTATTATCCTGCAGAATTGCTCTGAGAAACATACTCTGTAGAAAAGTATTGTACCCATATTTCCTCCATGAGTATTTTGGTGGGTGGAAGAGATTTCAAGAGTTTATTAATAATTTCTTTTCTTTATTCCCAACTTTCTACATTACCTTCCCACTGTCTTTTATTATTTTATCATTTCATCTATTGTCTATTGGAGGATAAGCTTCTGTTAAATGTTAAGAAACTTTGAAAGCAAGAACAGTGTAGGATATCTCCTTGATTTAACTGGGAAGCTGATGATTATTAGGACTGGTTTCCCTGTCCACAGCGACAATACCCTTTGGTGCTATTGTGAGAGACACATAATGGAGAACTAAATAGATGGTGGTCAAAGTCTGGTTTGTGTATCAAATTGTCAGCATTATTTATAGCATATTCCCTCCATTTTAACAAGTAAGATGGAGTTGAAGGGTACTAAGAGCTGATATAACCAAAGAATAAATAAAAGGCAGGGACTCTCCTGCTTATGTGAACAGTCGAAGAGTAGGAGCAAATGGTATTTAATAGTATAATGTTGGATGATTACATAATACTAGGCCACGTTAACCCAGCAACAGCGAGCGTTAGAAATGGTGCTCTTCACTTATTTTGTCCAAAGGGTAATTGTTCCTGATAAATATGAGCCTTTTCTTTAATATGAAATATATTTTATATCTTTCATTCAAAAAAAAAGAAGTTCATGTTGTATAAATGAAAGAAATGATAGAAGAATACTTTGATTCTAGCCTTATGACACTGGCGGAAATATAAATGATTTATCATGAGAAAACTAACCACATAACTTTTATTTCTACATTTTATTCCCCCTGTTATTTGCATTTGATTAAATGTTTTGGAAAAAAAATAAAGACCTGAAGGCCACGAATCTCTTCTTCCCTTGGGTCTCCTCCTTATTTCCACCATCGAATTCACATAGTAAATTTGTCTGCCTGAAGCAGTTCTTTTCCTTCTATTTCTAAACTAATTTCCGAAGACTAGACAGAGAATTATTAGAAGATTCACTGCAGACTCTAACTTTCTCTGTATATATTTGCTGTATTCACTAATTTTGCTTGCCGTTCACGTTTCAACAGGCTATTTTAAATATTTAATAAATAGCAGTAATAATAAAGTTCCTCTGATATTTCAGACTGAAGTTACAAAAAATTTATTTTACTTTTTTTGTTTGAGCTCTGAGAGCCTGTGAATGTTAAAATTTTTACAGCAAGCACTGTGGTTTAGATTGTGTTTCCAGTGACATAACTAGTTAAAATATAAACCAGATGTGCTTTGAAGTTTATTTCCAGGAATGTACAGTGAACTGTTTCAATTCCTGGTTCCATGACATTTATAACATAAAAACATTGTATTTAAGGAAAAATTAAACAGTTGATATTTGTAGCTGTCATTGCATGTGTTTATAGTTTTTGAATTATTAACTATTTAATTTAAAATTGGGATTTTGGAAATAGATGATATTGACATTTTTCTGTTTGGAGAGCTTCTTACAAATGAAATTAACAAGTGAATTATCTATTGTCTGTCCTCAGGTTAGTTATCTGGTTCCTGATTATCTGATTTCTTTTTTACATTGTTTTTACTGAAAGAATGTCAGTACTCTTGAATAAAGTTTTTCATTCCAAATCTGAGCTGTATTTATAAAACCTGCTCTTGTATTTTTCTTTATAAGAGTTTTTTCTTGCTACAAATAACCTGAAAGAAAAATGTATTTATATTTCCTCAAACAATTTCTACTTCAAGAATTAAATTAATATCTGGGTACTTCTTTAGTAGTTTTGAAATAGCAAAGAAGGGGCACACTTGTTTTTCACATTGATTTTTAACTTTGCATTTCAAATTCACTAACTTAAAAATCAACAGCGAGCCCTGACTTTTCAGGACCAGTTTAGTTTATATTTGACTTAAGACATTCAAGAGCAAGCATATAGTTACAATCTTATTTATTTGCATGTTTTCCTCCATATAATAATTTATATTTAATTCAAAGAAGTGTTTAGAAAAATAAAAGTATTCTTATGAACTTAGAAACCCCAGTGTTCAACAACAACAAAAAAATGAAGAGGTATGTTCATCTGTTTTAGATAATTAACCAAGTACAAAAAGAAATCTCTGTACCCCTTCTTTAAATTGAGTGGTAGAATTTATACTGAAAGGCGATCTTTGATATTGTTTGTAGTACTTTAGCTGAAACTTGTATTTATTTTTAATTAACTCATGTTGAACTGTTTAACTTTATTGGCTTGACAATTCTGTTCATCACCACTTGAGAATGTAGGCATTCATACTCTAATTCTGTTTACTTCTGACTATCAACAAGAATTGTTTAGATTGTAGTATAGGATTTGATTTAGGACTCAAAACAAATTAATGATAGTAAAGGTCTACTTGAAACAATTAAAAGTTTCTTCACTTTTTTATTTTACCAAACTCAGTTGTGCTTTTAAAAACGTTCCACACCAAACAAACATGTAAATGTGAATGGGCTGAAGAGAGAGGAAGGTGGGTAAGGGCTGGAGGAGAATGCTATACCTAGTATTGATGTTTCATTCCTTGTTTTCTGATTTGTATCCAGGAGTTTGGAATTAAAGCTAGCTTGGTGATATTTTGCCTCTAATATACGCTTTTTTAATTCTTCCAAAACATCACAGAGCCAAAAAAGACAGAAATAGTTAACTTTTGTTTGTGCACAGCATGTTGCATCTAGCGACGTGTAGCTTTCCGTGGAATCAGAATTCAGATTCCCCAAAGGACAATTACATCTTATTATGGGAGAAAATCAATCCAATTTATGTAAAGTTGTGGTAGGATAGTCACATCCTAAACCTTTTCCAAATAGGCTGATTCCTGTAGTCCTACTGCGTCCCCAGCTGTGTATATGTGTATCCACCCTGTAAAATGCATGTCTCCATTCCCCATTCACTTTATGCCTCATACATCCATATTAAAGTTATAAGAGCCAAGTTTACCAGACATTCTGGCATAGCATGGCTTGCTGGAATAATATTTTCCAGAAACACATGGCGGTTCTAACAGAATCTTTTCCTTCTGGATTGTAGATATAAATGAATGTGAAAGCAACCCATGTGTCAATGGGGCCTGCAGGAACAACCTTGGATCTTTCAACTGTGAATGTTCTCCTGGCAGCAAACTCAGCTCAACAGGACTGATCTGTATTGGTAAGATGCATACGCGATGCCGATGTTTCAGTTTCACTCAGATAAGCAGAGACCTCAGGCTTTACTGTGGATAAAAACAGAACATCATTACAGAAAGCTAATAATTAGAAGTTACTGTAGTTGTTTTCTCTCTTTATCAGCATAGCAGTAAATTAAAACATGATACCATAACCTAAATAGGCTGTTAAATTTTGTTAGATTCTAGGAAGTTCCTTTTATATAAGTAGATATATTATGCCATAAATTATAAGCGTTTCCATACCGCACAGATATTTATATTCATTACTCTGAGAATGCCTTAGGCATCAATACAGTCAAATCCTGGCTGCATACTTTTTTATAAACAATCTTCAATGGTAAACAAAAATGTGATAGCATTTGGACTCAGTTAACAGGACAAGAACTTGAAGATTTTAAGCTTTAAACAAATAAAAAGAATTTGTTTTCTCATTTCTTCCATCAGTCATAAATTTATGGGTTTCGAGGAAGAGAAGATGAAAAGATAACTGTTTCCTTGCTTTCGGAAATCTCTAAGGGAGCAAGGTTCCAAAACTTTCAAACTAACATCTTTTAATATAGCGAAACATTTAAAGTCGATTCTAGATAATGACAATAGGATGTGTCTAAAATAAGATCATCTGATCTATTACTGTAAGGAACATTTCAGCACGTGTAAGGAAAAAAAATCTATCCTGGTAATTTTTTTTCCTGCTTTTAGTGTCTGTGGCTCCATTGGTTAGACATAGCAGAGTTTATATCATTAACTAGTAACCACCTTTAAAGCGAATTAAATATATATTTCCAAATAAAAAGATATTTCAGTTTTACATAGTGCCAAATATATTGATTGTTTTTGTTTCTAGTCAGTATGAATTTTCAATTTAATATTTGCCAAAGAATAGTATTTTCAATATTATGTCTGGAGTGAACAATATTTAGCTGATAATATGATATGCTAAAGTACCTGTTTGTTACATGACATGACCAAGTTCAGAGTTATCAACGAAAACCTTTGCTTTGGAGATGCCAGCTCTTCATCTCCCAGTGAGGCACAGCTGATGAATTTTGAGGCTTGCTCAGCTCTCCATATTAGGAAATAGCCATCTGCCTGGGGCATTGCTTTTTTTCTTATAGAATTCCGGATTGGGGGTTGGGGGGGGAAAGGCATGTTTGTTGGATCTGGTGAGGGAAAAGTATTTTTGCTAAGCCACAATTTCCAACTGAGATAGAGTCATTTTATGATGCAAAGGAAATGAACTCAGCATTAGTCAATATCTCAGAAAACGAAATCTGTATGCCACTTGGGCATCAAAGATATCTTAGTTTTTGCTTCATCATAAACACTTCTATTATTTTGGCCTTTTACCCTCATTTATTAATGAAAAAAGAACAAAGGCTTTTTATTCCCAAGTCATTATGTTGGGCAACTAAACACCACCATATTTTTCTCAGCCAATGTGCTAAGTGTTTTTATTTGTTATAATCAAATTTGTATATTCCAGCCAAGAGCTTCTCAGGAGGATAGTTACTTAATATTTTAAAAATTAAGACAGCATTTTACCTGCTTTTTTTTTCATTTAAAACAGAATTCTAGTTTTAAAGAGGAAATAAATAGTAAAATATATATAGAGAGAAATTATGAAATTTTTAAAATAGGAATGTTGAGTGGCTCTAATTAGTGATTAGCCTGCAAACTACTCTTTCACAGGGTCTACACCTCTAAACTTAGAACGGAATAAGAATTCCCTGATGTGATTTCAAGTTTAAAATTAAGTTAGAACCACATGAATTAGATGCTAAGAATATTTAGGAATTTAGAATCTATTCTGAAAACCTGCAAAATATAAATTAATCTTAAACTGGTTTGTAAACTGCTTGAAAGACTATAGCATTTGATTGAAAATGATTCAATATGTTAGGACAGTACATTTGATTAATCTTTCCTGCATCGCGCTGCTCACGTCTGGCGGCTCTACGTAATCCAGATGAATTTCCCTCATCTGCGGTGTGGGTCTGCATTCTGTCCTCAAGTTAGGTGGACGTGACAGGGGCAGTGACCTCTCTGTTGTCAGATCCAATGGTCTATTCTCCTTCCTCATCTTAGCCCATTTCAGCAGTGTTTGGCACGGTTCGTCACTCACCCCTTCTTTTTCATATTTGGCCTCCTCTTCTTTCACTTTGGCCCATTTGCTCAGTTTGCTTTGTTTAGTCTCACACATCCTTCCTGCTCTCCAACCTGAAGTGTACCACAGATCAGTGTTTGAACCTCTGCTTCTCTGTCTACACTCATGCTTAGGTGGCTTCTACACTGACTCTCAAATTTACCTCTCCACCCTCAACCACTCTACTCATTTCAGACTTTTGTTTCCAGCTGTCTGCACAGTGACCCCATTTGGAGACATTGCTAATAGACATTTCAAACCTAATGTGTCTAAAACCAAATTCCTATCTTTCAGCTTAAACTGGTGTCTCCTAGAATCATTTCTGTCTTGACAAATGACAACTCCATTCTTTTAGTCGTCAGCCCCAAAACTTTGCAGTCATCTTTGATGCTTTTCTCTCAAACTCCACATTGAATCCATCAGCAAATCCTGTTGATTGTACTTGAAGTTTTTCCATATTTCAACTACTTCTCACCACCACCACCACCACCAGCAACCCCCAAACTAAGCCACCATTATTTCTCTTCTTAGTTATTACTGTAGCCTCTAATCTGCTTACCCTGCTTTATTTTTTTCAGAGATCTTAAATAACCCCTGAGTATATAACTACATGTATGTTGTGTGTGTAAATGTGTATACGCACAAATGAGAGAAGGGGAGAGAGAGAGAGAGAGAGAGAGAGAGAGAGAGAGAGAGAGAGAGAGAGAGAGGTGTATATGTGTGTCTGTCAGTGGATTTTGTCTTTTAATTGTTGATACAATACCAGCCTAAAGAAGCATGGTGTTATAGAGTGAGGGCTCCTAAATCAGAATATGCAGTTTCTACTCGATGTTGACCCTGTACTAGCTGGATGACCCCGGGCATATTAGTTGTCCTCTGTGTGCCTCAGTGTTCTTATCTGAAAATTGTACATATCATACAGGGTTGTTTTAGCAAGTAAATAACTATTACATGGAAAGCCTTTAATAGTACTTGTTGCTACCTTAGTAAATACTAGCAAGTACTGTTCCAATATATCTGACTTAAAATGAGTATAGCCAAAGTCATCAATCAGTAATCAATCCGAGTCCTTAAAACACACAGTAGTCTGGACTATTTAAATACACAATAGCCTTACACCAGCATCTCTGTTTCCTCTTTGCTTTGGAATTTACAGGTTTAAGACCATAAAAAGCCTGTAATTTGAGGCCTACTACAAGTGCCAATGAGCAGGTCTTTTTCATTTGCACACAGGTTTTACCCAAACTGAATTTCAAAACATTAAAAAGCAAAGTGACTCTGCATCTTTGCATCTTTGCTCCATAACTTTTTGTATTTAGTGAAGAACAGAGTTGTTTGTTTCGTTTTAATCTCTGTCTCAGAGGGCTTGGGTTGTAGATAACTTCCTCTTACCCACTGCTGTGTTCCGTAGGGAATCAGAAATTACAGCTTCTCTCTTCATGAGCCTGCTAGTTTTATCATAATTCTCTTTCTGTGTTTCTGATTATGTTTTGTTTTTATTGTTGAATTTATCAGTAAAACTTTATGTGCCCACATTATTAATTGATTTTTTAAAATAAATACTGTAGGAATATGCCTTTTTCCTTCATTGTTTTCCAAGTCTGTGTGCCACAATATGCTATTAAGATTTTGTTAAATGGTGTTTTACACATCACCTGCTTTGGAACCATCAGAGGAGCTTGTCAAATGTCGATTGCTGGGTTTTACACCTGGAGATTTGTGAAACTGCATTTTAACAATAATAGCATCGACGGTGTTAAACACACTGAACTGTGAGTCTCAGTTCTGCAAAGAAAACTTTACAAATGATTTGTTTTACCCAATTAGTATTTGCCATGTCAACTTTGACTTGATTTCTTGTCCCTGCTTCAAAATCAGTTATTTAACAGTCATTTAAGGAGGAACTTCAATTTGATCAGGAGACGTAGTCTCAAAAAATTAGGAGTAGTTATCACTAGGTGGTTGGATTCCAGGTGAGTTTTATATATTTTTTTGCTATTTCTTCAATACTTTACCATAAACATGTGCCACTTTTGAACCAGAGATTAAACTATCTATATGTATGCAAAAGAAAATGCCTGAAAGAAAATGCATCAAATATTAGCCCCGGTATGTCTTAGTGGTGGTTTTATAGGTAATATGTATTTTCTCCTTTATCTTCTAGATTTCTTTTTTTTTAAATTATTCATCAAATAAGTATCTTCAGTTGGAGAAATACTGGCTTCTCTCTAATAGACCATAAATTGTGTGTAGTTTATTTGGTAGGGTACTCAGAGAGATTATTTGAGCAATTTTATTTGATAAAATCTTAAAGCAGTTATCATAAAGGATAAATCTTATGAGTACTCTTTACTCAACTAATGATCTTAGTACGATAATGCACTGTGTTTGCAAGTACCCAAATACCTACGTAAAATCTTGGGCAACGAGGCCGCTCCTAGAATACTAGTAGATATAATTGTATTAATTACCATATCATGTGAAATACATATAATACAATATTTGATTTACATGTATGTAACGTACTATATTTAAATGCATGTACATGTAAATGTGTTCAAAGATATACTATTAAAATTTTTTAAAGAATCTTTTTGGTTTTTTTAATACTATAAAAAATACTGTCGGTGTGTATAAGAAATGAAAGCTCCCTATTCTTTCCTTTCCTTTTCAGACAGCCTGAAAGGGACATGTTGGCTCAATATCCAGGACAGCCGCTGTGAGGTGAACATTAATGGGGCCACTTTGAAATCGGAATGCTGTGCGACCCTCGGCGCGGCCTGGGGGAGCCCCTGTGAGCGCTGTGAGCTAGGTAGGAGCCTGGCCAGGGGGCCTCTGGGCTTCTCATTGGAAAGCTTCTCCCTCAGCTAGGCACCTTTCTCACTATGTATTTCCATAGTGAGGAAGACTATAAGATCATTATCCTCCCTCAAATGTTGTCTTTTCTGGGGAAACTTATTCTTTTCTTGAAATATGTGCTTTGTTTATCCTTTTACTGTAAGCAAACCTTCTCAATATTTTAGACAAGGAAGGGGATCAGTCAGAATTTAACTGCTGGTAAACTATCAAAATTCTCCAGTGTCCTTATTTGCATGGGTCCCAGTAGCATATCTTTCTTTCCTTTAAATCTTTTATTTGTGCATTTGAATTCAGTTGGCACTGTGAAAGCAAAAAGGAACTGTAGGAAGAATTATGAGAATTTCAATATATGGGTCAGCATTGCTGTAGTTACCACAACATGTTATGTGCTACACTGAATTCAACAGGGGGTATCCAGAGACCTTGGCTTGTGGTTTTTATTTAGTTCAATTTAGATTCTATCATACTGTTTTTTTGAGCTTAGACAGTTCTATTTTCTTTTATAATGAAGTAAAAATGTGTCCTGTTGTTCTCACAGATACAGCTTGCCCAAGAGGCTTTGCCAGAATTAAAGGTGTTTCTTGTGAAGGTGAGTATATTCTTGGATGATATTTTAAATCTTTAGAGCTGTCTGCAAAATTAGCATGCACTCTCAATATCAAAACAAAATTATATTTATCATTTTCAAAAACCTTGAAATTTAATTAAGTAATTAAAAAATACTTAATGTAATCAACAAATGCTTTAGAACAATACTCTTAGGAAACAACTTAGAGTTTCCCCTTTTCTCCTCTTTATACTGTTGCATAAATTTTCATGAGGCCACCACTAGCCTTTAAGGCACAGAACGGCTGGCAGAGGAGCGTGTCTGGGCTGCATTTTATGGACGGGCAAGGCTGTGGTAATTTTCACAGCTGGTACCTGAGAAAACCAGTGGCTGGCTGTGTTGTGGAATATTTCTGCTTAACTCAGTAATAATTCACATCGTACTGAAGGTTGAATATGCTACACCGGAAGTACAACTACACCTGCTTTTTCTATTT
>NW_006436298.1:48795864-48825132 GCF_000325575.1 Pteropus alecto | reverse complement strand
AGACGTTAATGAGTGTGAGGTGTTTCCTGGCGTTTGTCCAAATGGACGCTGTGTCAATAGCAAAGGATCTTTTCACTGTGAGTGTCCTGACGGCCTTACATTGGATGGAACTGGCCGTGTGTGCTTGGGTAAGATTCACATCCTTTCATTTTTTTATGCGTGAAACCAGCCATGAATTTTTCTTATTCTTTGGGCAATGACTAGTTCAAAACCATTAGGTCTGTAGCTAGAAACTCTTTAAAGATATTTTGAGGGAAAATCACTAATGGATATTTTTAAAGTGAATGTGTTTAATTGAAATGGTTTTTATATAATATGGAATGTTGATACTGCTCAAAAATTTACCTCAGAAATAACAGTTTCTTTAATCAGACAGTTTTGGCACGTTCATTCTTTCACACTGAGTCAGTGAAGTGAGAGAATTATGTATATTTTGAACATGGGAGAAAAACTGGAGACCAGTGTTCGAAGTTAACCTTTAGCAGCCCGTTGCAGCTGTGTTCTTAGACAACAGTGGGGAAAGTCATGGTCAAAGTTACGTTGTTTCTCTTTGAAAACATTGACCATCCATCTCTGTCCTTCCTTGACCACCTTTAGAGTTTAAATTTTCTTAATGCATTATTTTCTAAAGATCTAAAATGAAGCTCTTTCAACATTGTTTTATAGAAATGTGTAGTGGATCTTATTCTTTATCGGTGTCATGCTTGGCTAAACTGGAGTTTCAGGATTGAAAAAAAACCTTGTATTAATTCTATATTGTATCTAAACAATTTTTTACTTACTTAAGGGACTTTTCCCCAATATACTATCGGAACGGTATTTAAACTAACGTAATATAGGTTTGCATTTTAAATCTAAGCTTGTAGACAAAACATGAGCATGGTAATGTTATATTCCAAGATATTTAGGTATTTGTATATATCAATGATTCTTAACGTTAGGACTAAGAAAAAATATTTGCAGTATCATACACTTTAGTTAGTATAATTAACACAGATTTCATTTTAAATTAATTTTTGATAGCATATTTAAATTTGGATATAAAGTGTGACTGTAAAATCATATAGAATAGTTTATAAATTATACTATCCAAAGTTATTCTAATGAAAAATCTTTTTCAGATTTTTATTGTTAAATTATCTACAAAATTAGAACAAAGTAAAATATCTTTTGAAGATGACAGAGTATCAGTATGCTCAGGTGACTAATGAAATCAAGTTGCCTTCAGTAACCAAAGAATACTATATATAAAGCTATATCATTGATTATAAATTATCACTAAGCAAAATTAATTCCCAGTGACATCACTGAAAATCACACCTTTTGTAATACTCTAAAAAGATATGTTGAATTTTTCATTGCAATTTGGTTAAATGTTTTTGTTGCTACTTGAATTATGCTATATTCATTGTGGCTGAGGATGTGAGAAACTTTTAAGAAGAAATTGGCCTATGGAAATGTAAAATTTTCTGAGAACAAAAGTAGAGGTCAATTGCTTCGATAGAATTGATCTAAATCCGTGGTCCCAGACCCCAGTGCTTTCAGGGACCAGGCAGGTAACATAAATGAGTGGGGTGGTGATAAGGAGCAGTGGGGCCTGCAGCAAATTATAGAGTGCATATACCATCCAGAGACCTCCAGATTCATATTTTAATTTCTGTGCAAGCCAATCAAACCATTCACAGGCCATTATATGGCCAGTGTGCTGACAGTGTTTTGATACTTGCTGTAAATATCGATATGGATCTCAATAGTGAAAATACAGGGTTACCCTGCCAGGGTAACCTTTTTACATACTTAGTTCGCATGATTTTTTTTTTGACTAACCCTAGAATAGCTTCTTGAGCAAATTACCTCAATTACTTCAGAAATAATTGGCTCAATCTAGAGTTCTCAGGCTATCTATACTTAAATAAAACTGTCATATCTTGTTAAGATCCTTTCTTCCCTGGTGACAGTGTAGGGTGCGGTTGGCTGTGACTGAGACCAGCCCCTGAGTGCCTTGCGTAATGAGACTCACTGAATTGCTGTCACACCTCGCAATGGCAGAGAATGTGGCTTTGTGATTAGTGTTAATGCAGACACAGAAGGCAAAATCACTACTGTGAATACCTATATTCAATCTATCAAATCAGTGAAAATTTACCATTATTTTTCTTTAAAAATAGGACTTCTTAATTACAGTACTTGGAAATATGTGTAACTCTAGACTAAAGAAAGTTGCTAAAGTTGCTGTTACTTTTGGTTGAGAACTAAAAAGAATCAGTATTGACTATAACTAAAATAAAAAGCATATTTATTTGTTTATGTTTACATTTTACTAGAAATTTCTTTCCCTCTGTTAAACAGTTTTTAGGTTTAGGAAATTATTTAATATCTTGAAATACTCTTATCAAGTAAAACATGGTATTTACTTTTTCTGAACTCATTTTCTATATTTGCACTTTAACAGCCAAGTTATTTGACTGTAATTTGACCAACAACTCTATTGACTAATGGGTAAATGTGTTATTTATAGATTGTGCTAATTTACTCTATTTTGTGACTGTTGGCTGACCTTTTAAGGTTCTAGCTTAGCATGTTGAAACATTATTACGCTTCAAGATTAAAGGGAAAAAGTGGCGTTTAAATAAATAATTTGGCCCCTTATTAGGGCAGATTTACATAACCCAGGCCAAAGAAACATAATGCAAAAAATAAATTTGGCAGAGAAAAAAACTTTAAGTGCAATAATATTTTTTCCTTTGTAAAGCTTTAATAATAGTTGTACCAAATCGGAAAATAGATTACGGTTGATCGTTTACTGTTTATGACTAAGACCTGACAGGGCTGCTCACAAGCCACTTTAAGCAACTCCGTGAACAAGAATAACCTGTCGCTAAAATTATTTATTCTTTTTGAAGTGAGCAATACAAAAAAAAAGGATCATACGTGATGATATGAAGGAGTCTTGTCACAGGGGAACATTTTCTTCCCGAAGGTGTCTTGTGAGAATTAAGTAATGCTGATTTCTTTAGGTGACAGTCCATTACGGAGTCCGCTCCAGGCACACCTCCAGGGCCTGACGTGCCGGGCGCCAAGCAGATGTTCGGCATATAAATAAATGTTCAGCGGGTGCTACAACTTAATCTCAAACTGCGATTTCACTCACCATGTAGATATCCGCATGGAGCAGTGTTACTTGAGGTGGGATGAGGATGAGTGCGTCCATCCTGTTCCCGGGAAGTTCCGCATGGACGCCTGCTGCTGTGCGGTTGGGGCAGCCTGGGGCACTGAGTGTGAGGAATGCCCCAGACCTGGCACCAAGGAGTATGACACCCTGTGCCCCAGAGGACCTGGCTTTGCTAACAGAGGGGATGTTCTTACTGGGAGGCCATTTTACAAAGGTAACTGAGCAGTGTGTTGGCCCCTCTACACCAAAGTTCACCCTCTGCAATCTCTGAGAATTGGTATTGCTTTAAGCATTTGATTGTCCACTTTATTTTCTTTGTTAAACATAATTTGTGGCCAGTCTTAGAGCCCAGGTGTATAAATCACCTATATAAGATGATATCGAAGTAAAGATATAAAAGATATCAAGCAGACTGCTACTTTCGCTTTTCTTACATCCTTTTACAGTAACTCTGCTTTCCTTAGCACAGCCTGACTCGACGCAGACCTGCTTGTAGCAAAAAGCCCCCTAGACCCCCCTCTGTTTACAAAACAGAGATAAAGGGATCAGAGCTCGTCGTTAAAGATACAGAATCTTCTTTACAATTGAAACTTTTTGTGGGGCATCGGTGTGACCATTGAGATTTCTGATATCCCCCATTTCTACTTGGATACGTTATTTTCCATTGTGATGGATTTTTAACTTGAAATGATATCACCCAGCTCTACATTCTAGCGTTATTTTGCTTTTAGATATCAACGAATGCAAAGCTTTTCCTGGCATGTGCACCTATGGAAAGTGCAGAAATACCATTGGAAGTTTCAAGTGCCGTTGCAATAGTGGCTTTGCTCTAGACATGGAGGAAAGAAACTGCACGGGTAAGCTTCTGTCATGGTGGTTGGTAAACCCGGGCTCTCTTTCTTTTGCTATTTGAAAGTACTGCCTTCAAAAGCCCATCCTCTCATTAAGAACATGTAAATTTTTCTTTTTCTTTCCTTTTCCTAACTCTTAAACCAGTTCTCCAAACTTGTGAGAGCTGCAAAATAACGTGAAAATGCTATTTGTTTTATCTCCAAGAACAACATAAAAATATGATTTTCAGAATATATGAGTACCTAAGAACATAGCCATCAAATCGATAATTGTATAAACTTGATATAATATTCTGTTAAAATTTTTAAAGTTTGTAATAGAGAAGTTGTAACTTATTTTCCTTATCTGTCTACAGTTTTTGTAATAATTATGTTTCAGTTGCCATTCGTATCCTTATCCATAAGCATTCCCTTTTGTTTGAAAGGATATGAAATTTCAACTTTTTCGATTAGATAATATGACACATTATTCCATACACTTGAAATATATCTCCAGAATTTTATTTTCGGAACTGTCTGTATTATTCATAGTCTCTTGGAATTTTCCCTTATCTCCTGTTCTCACACATGCTACTTCTTCGTGACCTCCACTGAATCATCTCTTTTGACCCCTTCCTCCTACTACAAAAGGTACCCCTGGATTCACTCGTGAACTGCCCCCACCCCCAGCCTAGACTATCCCACAGGTGTTTCAAAACTGTTCCTCTGGTCTTCTGATGTTCCACTGTCTTGTCTTTCTGCTATGCCTCCCAGGCCAATCCCCAGCTTCAAACCCCCTCACCATTGTTTGCAGTCTAGGCTGCTGAACTTGGCTTGGAGAATCTGAGAAGAGCCAACTGGGCTACATGCATTCACCTTCCACCAGGCCCTCGTGGCTGCTTAGTGACCCTCTTATTCACCTCCTTACATCACTTGCTGAATTTCTCTCAGCACCACTTCTAAACCTCTTTGGACCCACACACCCTCTCATATCCTTGTTTATTCTCTTTTGAATTTGTCAAGACCAAATCGGAGTGCCAGTACCCTCTCACACACCCTCCTCTCTGGTAATAAAATTTCCTTTTTCTCCCATATTCTCTTTTCCACTTTTAGAGAGTGAGATGTGATGTTCTTCCTCAATTTTCCAGTTAATTCCTCTGCTTTCGCTCTTCGTCTCTCCTCTAGCTCCAGGCCCTTCTCTGGCAGGGTTCACTCCTCTCTCTCTCTCTCCCCATCTTTACTGGTTCCTTTCTCTAAACTTATAAACAAGTTCGAAATCTCTCTGCAGCCCTTTTTTTCCCTCTCAAGCTACCGTCCTGTTTGTCCACTTTTACCTCTTATTCCTCTCTTTAACCATTTTCTTTATAATCTTATGTAACTTCGACTATTGCCCTCCCTTGTTCAGCCACATATATATAATTCTGCAAAACACCTTTGTCAAGTTAAAAAAAACCTTTCTCTTCTGTATGTTCCCCTCAACCTCTAGCTATATTTCTTCCTTGATTTTCTTCTCTTTTGGTTTCCATGATACTTCACTGTCTCAATGACCCTTCCTTGACTATGATGTGTCTTTTCTATTCTTCACAGATTCTTCTTGCTTTTGTGTTTTCCACCCCTTGAGCATTTTCCAGGGTCCTTTGCGCTCCCAGCATTCCACCTCTCAGAATCGCATCTGCTGTCATGACGTCATGGATGGCCTCTGCCAAGCTGACTCCTAGGTGCTATCTCGAGCCCTCTACTCTTCCTGAGTTTCACTCCCACGTTCCTGACTTCCATCTGGACAGTGTCTCTTTGTTTTAATCTCCCTTTATGCCAACCCCCCTTCCGCTGCCTAGGGATGTCCTTGTATGTATTAATAATATAATTTCAATCAGGAGTGAAGCCTCACATTTAATTTTGACATTTCCCTCTCCTGATGGACGAGTGAAAAGTTATATATATTCTCCAATCAAAATGACTATTTCAAGGATTTGTAATATTTCTTCTAGACTATTGCAAACGAAGCTTTGGCTCCTCAGGAAACAGACTCTGAGCAGAGATTAACATGCAGGAAGTTTATGTGGGATTGCCCTTGAGATTAGAAACTATAGGATGGAGGGGAAGGAAGCAGAAATGGGCAGAGGGAGAGGTCGGGCTGTGATGCTGTCCCGTTGTAGCCCTCAGCCCACCCCACGGGGAGCTTTGGACCTGGGTGGCTCATTAGAATTACTTTGAGTTAAGGCAGAGGTGCTAGGCATTTATGTACCCTCATGATCAATCTTTGCATACGTCTGCCCAGAGAAGGGGCGAACTGTAGGGAAGCGGTCCCCTCAGCTAAGCCATTTCCTGAAGATAGTTTGCATCTCGGCTTTCTGCCAGCAGCAGTCCCAACAGCTTGAAGGGAAGAACAAGTAAGTCCTTTCTTCCTGAAGGGAGAACTAGGCAACATACCATGGCATCTACTACATTGCAGAATCTTCCGACTTCTTCCAGTCCGTTAATTTGCCACAGGCAGATCCAGGTTATTATCCTAAAGCAGGGTTTAGAGTAGGGAACTTCTCTCAAAGCAACTTCCGTAGACCCAGACAATCCTAGACCTGGATAAAGAAGTCAGAGTTTTTCCAGTTGTCATTCCACTTCTTATTTTTGGTGTGAACTTAACCAAATCACTTAATGACTCTGAAGCTCACCTTGAACTGTGTAAGAGAGATACTCGTTGACAGCACTGCAGTGTTGTGGGTTAGAATGTGAAAGGACAGCGGGCCACCGGTGGCTGCCCTTCTTCACAGCATTTAAGGCCAGTCTTCTCCCCATGTTCGGGACCCTCAGTGGTCACACTCATCATACCTGTACTTGCACTAATTATCGGCCTCTACAGTCCAGCCACTCTATAACTGACTGTTCCCCAAAGTGCATTATTTTTCTTCACCTGTGCATTTTCACTCTTGCTTTTTCTATTTATTCCACATCTTTAACGTCAGAATTTCTATGCACAATTCTAGGACCAGTTCAGAAGCCACCTCTTCCAAAATACCAGTTCTTATCAGAGAATAGCTTACATATATACAGCACTTTCTGTGAGACGAGAACTGTTCTCAGCACATAACAAACATTGATTCGCTTACTCCTGTGAGGTGGGTTCTGCTGTACTCCCCATTTTACAGATAAGGAAATGGAGGCACAGAGAAATTAAGTGATTTCCCAAGCTCCCTGGAAGACGACAAAGTGGGGTTTGTACCCAGGCATCTGTTTACAATCCACACCCATCATTATGCAGCCTCCACCACATCACACCAGCCAAAATCTGTCTCTGCTCTGCCTTCGGACTTACTCTGTGTTCTTCACATGGCTCTCACCACCAGTTCCTAGACCCTGAGAGATAAAAAGTAATAATTAGTATGCATATTGGTAGCTGTTTAATTAAGAGTCAATTAATTTTCTTAAGATTTTTGTTTAAAAGAAAGTGCTTAAATATGGCCTGCAACTGGGAAAATCAATAAAGACCGAAAGCTGGGAGAAGGCAGCAGCTGAGAACCCAAGAGAGCATGCCCCAGTTAGCCACTTAGAAATCCTGTGGATAGAAAAGCTTAAAAATTGAAATTCAGCAAAATAAACAGATGCTGGCATATGTTATAGACACTATTTCTCTATTGAAAAATCTTACAGGCATGGGAGATTTCTCAGAGACTATAAACACTGTTTTTGAGACTATAAACACTGCTATTGAAGATTCTTATTTACTGTAACTTATAAAAACTTATAAACAGTTTTCGAGACTATAAACACTGCTATTGAAGATTCTTATTTACTGTAACTTATAAAAAGTGACAAACACATCATTTCCTTTTTACTTATATTTTTAAAATAGATCAGTAGGCTCTTCCTGTCTCAATGTGACACAGAAACACAAATTGGGCCCTGCCATATATGAGCACTCTCTGGCTCAAGGTTAGTTAGCTGCATCTGCCTCTGAAGCTGCCTCTCTGTCATTGGTCACCCTGCTCAGGAGCAGCCCCAGGATGGGCGTGGGCGAGTGTAGCAGAACCAGCACGGTCTTTGCGTCACGTGTGGGACTTCATTCATGTGTCCACCGCTTCTTCATTTGCCACCTGCTTTGTCTGGCTCATACTGCAGTTGCTTGGTTCATCCTTCTGTTACCATTTCAAAGCTGCAAAGAGAAATCCACAATTCCAGAATTCTTAAAGGCAAAAAGTCACCACCTGCCCGTTGGCCATGACAGTTGTGGCAGTTGGGGAAAGGAATGTGCCTAAGGCCCTCTCCTCTCTCGCCGATCTCCTAAAAACATATCCTGGTACTGCTAGCCGCTGATTTATCCAACTGTTCAAGTGTGCTGCACCTTCAAATGGAAGGCCAAATCACTCTGTCTCTTTTTTTAACACCCTCTCATCTCATTCTATTTTTTTCATTTATCTTAAACCCTGTGAATTAGATATCGACGAGTGCAGGATTTCTCCTGATCTCTGTGGAAGTGGAATCTGTGTCAACACACCAGGCAGCTTTGAGTGTGAGTGCTTCGAAGGCTATGAAAGCGGGTTCATGATGATGAAGAACTGCATGGGTAAGCGTGGTTAGGCTCGTTCTCTCCAGTCTTGAAACCAGTCAAGCACTGACTCATTAGCTCGACCTTGGCTTGTCTCGGAGCTGTTAACAGCATGCTTGGCAAGGGGCTGTGGTGCGAGGGAACAGCTTTCCATGTCAGACAGGAAGTCTGCTCCTAGATAGCTCTTGGGGAGCCCCAAACTCTTGGCGCCTTCATGGCAATGAGATATTGAGACTGGGTTCTGTTTATTCATAGAATATAAAATCAACACAGACTAACTACTCAGGAGGGATTCATTATGACATTGTGTGGTGACTCCAAAATTTATATTCAGTCATGCAAATCCTGTGTTATTTTCCTTATTTGTCTGTTATCACAAACTCTTTCAGTATTGTCTACCTTTTAGCCCACTTTTTCATTTTCGGTGACCTGTAGGACTCACTTCGTGAGATATAGAAGGTGATAAGTCTAAGATTTTTCTTTCACTTGGATTAGAGATTGTAGACGGCAATATATATCTGGAATTTCGAGTGATTTAAAGCAGATATTATGTTTCACCTCTTGGGAGCCTGCTCTTTTTGTACCAGTAAATTCTTTGATAGCCCTCCATATTTAAGAGTAGAACTTTAGCAATTTATCTAATGATAAGAGAAAAAGTGAGGCGAGCATTATCCCATCTCGCATTAAGCCTGTCTCTTAGATTTGAGTCACACTTACCTCAGATAACGATTCTTTCTCCCATGCTGTCTGCTTGAATATTTTTTCCTCAGAGTTCTTTAATGGATCTCACATTTTTACCTTTCAGACATTGACGAATGTGAACGTAACCCTCTCCTTTGTAGGGGTGGCACCTGTGTGAACACTGAGGGCAGCTTTCAGTGTGACTGCCCACTGGGACACGAGCTGTCACCGTCACGTGAGGACTGTGTGGGTGAGTTTGTCTCCTTAGCACATAAACCCACTCAGCTCAGCTGGTAAAGATGATAACGATCAGTGGTTGATTCTAATAAACTTGTTTTTGACATGTGAAATCCAGCTGATGAAAAGTTGGTAACTCAGAGTCCCTACATTTGGATTCAGGCCGTCTTTAGACCCTCAAATGAGCCAGCACTTTCCTGGTTTTTCACTTTTTCATTACAAGCATATGTGAAAGGATCTCTGTGAGGTACTCTGTGTAAGGCCATGGAATTCTCTCCTCCAGGTGGGATGGGATGGGATGGGGAGGCCTGCTCCCTGATGCTTCAAGGCCATGGAATTCTCTCCTCCAGGTGGGATGGGATAGGGAGGCCTTCTCCCTGATGCTTCTCCCATGCATACACCTGTGCAGTCACTCAGCAGAGTCTGTTTCCGTGCCCCTGTGTCTGCCGTCATGGGTTCTGCTCACATGTGTGTGAACATGGGATCTCCCTCCACCCCTCTTTTCACAGAAACACCAAGGTCTCTTCACTAGTCCTGAGCTCAGTAGGGCAGCAACCGGGGGCTACACGAGAAGACCAATGGCTAGTCTTGAAGCCTTCCAGCCTACTGCTCTTTGTAAATATATGGAGGCCTCTGGGCTTACTGTATTCTGGTATATGGGCTTTAAAACTTTTGATTTAGCCAGGAAACATTTTCTTTGCAGAAATCTTTCTTGAAAGTATAAGCAAATAAAAGAGTTTAAAATAGAGCTCTTCACAACCCTCCATTTGAAAACATAATTTAAGCACACCTTAATATATTTATTTTTAAATCCTATCTATATTGATATGCTAATATATTAGATGAATCTTAAATCATAGACTAGACAGACATTTTTTAAAAGGTGAATTTAAAAGTTTTAAATATTTGCATTTCATTTTAATAGTGGTACAAAAAGCTTTTATTTATGGTTGTGAAACAGTGACTCAGAGATCTGTTTCTAAGGTCAGTTTATTTTGTTAATTGGTTTTCATGGATCTTACGGCTGAAAAAGTACCCCTCAAAAGTACAATGTACATATAAGACATATTTTTACATATTTAATAAAATAAACATTTAATGGTCATAGACATAAGTCCATATGTCACATAGTCTTACTAATTTTGAGAATTTGGGATGAATTTCTTGCTACGTCTGGTTATATTGTCATTGTTTTTATCTTATATTGTGTCTGACAGGTAGCTGGTGTGAAGAAAAGTGTCACTACCATTTTCTTGCTGTTCTTTTGTGATCTCATTATTAGAAGTAGTTTATTCCATAGATCTTTGCAGGTTTTTTGAGGCACCTGCCCATCTTATAAGGGTTAGTTTATTTTAAAATAGGCAAAATAGTATGTAGATCAACCTATCCGGACACACTGAACATACAATACAATCAAAACAGATTAAATAAGTGAGGGCCCTGTAATTAGCCCCTCTGTTTTGTGGAACCAGCCGTCTTCCCTCAGGAAACATCGAGTTATTTAGGTAACACTTTACTGTCTGATAAGGACCAGCTGAGTGTGCCAATGTAAATTCGTGTATTAAATATTAGCATGCTTCATTTCTGGCATATGCTACATGTGGGTGGTCTAATGTGGTAGTCACTGGACACATGTGGCTCTTTAAATTTAATTAAAATTAAATAACATTAAAAATTCTATTCCTTAGTCATACTATCCACATTTCGAGTGCCCAATAGGAGCTACATATTGGTCAGCACAAAAAAAATGGAACAGTTCCATCAGCGTTGAAAGTTCTGCAGGACGGCACTGTTGTAGATAGAAATAGGAGAAATGTAGACTCCAGCATTTCATTGAATGCCCCTGGAGATTCCCATACCTCCCACAAAGCACATAAAGCCCTTCTCAGACTGCGGCTCTAGTGGTTTAAGTGATGTTGTGATTGCATGAAACATTAATTCTGTGTATTTTTTTATAGATATTAATGAGTGCTCTCTGAGTGACAATCTATGTAGAAATGGAAAATGCGTGAACATGATTGGAACTTATCAGTGCTCCTGCAATCCTGGTTACCAGGCCACACCAGACCGGCAGGGCTGTACAGGTAAGGTTAGGCCCAGCAGGGCTGGAAATTGTGTTTCTCAAATCAGCCTAGGATAACTTCTGGCACTGAAATATCATCAAGTTGATGGGAGTCCTTTGTCATAAAAATAAATCTAAGAATGAGGGCAGATCTCTAAGGTGCCATGGTTTGGTAGTTTTACAGAGGAATCTCTGGTTTTATCATAGAAAACTCTCTAAACTCCATAGGTATTATATTTCTGAGTTCTTTAATCTTAGGTTACTGGAGCTAAATGTCAAATGGAACTCTGTCTAAGAGGAAATGAAAAGAACTTAAGAAAAACAAATGATATAATGATAAATCATCACAAACAGTGGGGAGAAAACTCCAAAACTATTTAAGCATTATCAGTTTCAAAAGAGGAAAAGCTTTTTATCTTCTTTTGTTTTTTTTTTTAAGGAAGTAACTCTGCTCAAGTAATGTGGTTACGATGTTGTATTCACAGATATTGACGAATGTATGATAATGAATGGAGGCTGTGACACCCAGTGCACCAATTCAGAAGGAAGCTACGAATGCAGCTGCAGCGAAGGTTATGCCCTGATGCCAGATGGGAGATCGTGCGCAGGTACAGAAAGGAAAATACACGGACTTTGTATATCTAATTAATTTTATCTTACAAATCTGGCTGCAGATACTTTGAGTGGAACTGGGTGGAAAAAAAATATTTGAGCTTAATGAAAGCCATCCTTGTTTTCATTTGATGTTAATTTTGTATCATCAGATATCGATGAATGTGAAAATAATCCCGATATCTGTGATGGTGGCCAATGTACCAACATTCCTGGAGAGTATCGCTGTCTGTGCTATGATGGCTTCATGGCGTCAATGGACATGAAAACATGCATTGGTGGGTACCATGAAAACAGCATAAATATTTATGTACACATATGCACACACAAATGTGTGCACATTTATGCACACACATATTAACAAAAGAAGAGGCTTTTTCAGATATTTAAAAAATTCGAACCATCGTATTAGAAGATGTCAAAGCTGAAAAGAATTATTTTGAAAAAATAAAGACAATGTATTTATCTGCAATACTGTATCTTGCAAATAGGTTATATTTTTAAATTTATTTGTGTATTTCAGCATTATGCTGTTCAGTTTAAAAGATAGCTTTCGAATTCTAGGATAAGCAAGTATTAACCAAGGTGTTGAAAATAAATTTTCTAGATGTGAATGAGTGTGACTTAAACTCAAACATCTGCATGTTTGGGGAATGTGAGAACACCAAGGGATCCTTCATTTGCCATTGTCAGCTGGGTTATTCAGTGAAGAAGGGGACCACAGGATGCACAGGTAGGTCTCAAGCTTGTATCCTTTGTGTTTTGGCTTCTTACATTTCAGAGGCCAACCTTTAACATCGTATGTTTGCTGGCACCTTTTAGACTATTACCCACACCAGGCTGTGACCCCACCGCAGGGTTGGCCGTGGTTCAGATAGAGAGAGAGAGTGGATGTGGATTCGGTTTCCAAGGTTCTGATGTGCTTCCGGTGACTCTTGCAGCAGAGTTCACTTTCTTTGTAGGACAGCTGCCCAAATATGAGACATACGTAAGGAAGAAGCACCCAAAGGCCTGAAGGGATCCAAAACTGCTTGTTTTTAGTTCTTCTAAACTAACAAAAATTAATCTTGATTTCTATTTAGGACCCTTTCCTTTTTTTCTTTACTCCATCGTTTCCTCTCTTCTTTTTGTTTGCTCTTCTGTCTACTCAAATTGCCTCTCTTTTTACTCTTCACTTCACTTTCTTTCTTCGCTAGCCCCATCTACTTTATCTCTTGTGCCTTTTCTCTACTGAGTCGTTTTGGCTTTTTGCATAAAGGAGGGGCAGAGCTAGGAAGTCCCAAGGTCATTGCTTTAGACCAGATTTTCCTCATTGCTCAATTTAAGGCCCTTGTATGGTATTTTGCTCAAGGCAGGTAGAGTATGGCTTAGACCGCAGCCTGACCCTTAAGCTTCAGGAAAGGGCAAGTAACAAAAGATGTACTCTGAATGTTTATTGCTGGCACATTTGATGTGAAACCAATAATTGTGTGTGATGCATACATCTATGTGTATGTAAAATATATATGTATATATGTGCAAAAGCTTCTAGTCATTTCCCAGATAACATTTCCAGTGAACATTTTTATATATGTTCAAATAAATAGAAACACACACTAAAATGATCGTTTTCAAAATTTTATAAGATAATGTATTGATTCTAAAAATAGCAAGTGATCATGTAATGTTAAGAAGAGAATATACTATTGCTTATTTTTAAAAGTTAGGCTTGTTCTTATTTTCATGAAAAATATGTAACAAATATTAATAGGAAATAATAGCAATCTCTTTTTGGAAATAAGATTTCTCTTGACATCTATAATCTGATGCCTTCTACGTGGGGTTTTGTCCGGGCCCAGGAAGAGAGACGGGCCTCGCCCCTTGGAAGGGTAAGGGCTGACACATAGATGTCAGGGAGCAAGAGCTGCTGCATCTCACTCCAGTTGGAAGACGGCTAGCAATTGCTTCTGGTGAAGGTTTTGTTTGATTTGAATGATGACCTTCCAAATCTTGTTGGACGCTACAAAAAATTAAAAATAATATTAATGTTTTATCTGGACAGTTTTAGATATTTCCATATTTCCTTTATAATTTTACCTACAAAGAAATATACTTGAAAGTAGAGTTAATTAGCTTGTATTTTATCTTCTTCATCTTAACTATGGTTTCTCAGACGTGGATGAGTGTGAAATCGGTGCCCACAATTGCGACATGCACGCCTCATGCCTAAACGTCCCAGGAAGCTTCAAATGTAGCTGCAGAGAAGGCTGGATTGGAAATGGTATCAAATGCATTGGTGAGTTTGCAAATGTAAATAACTTTTACTAAGACACAAAATTTTTAGAGGCTCTTCTTTACACGGTTGTTAACCCACATACTTGAGTAGGAACATGCTCTTCTCTTTCAGTTAGTCTCTTGAAAACCAAAGGCTATCTTTAGTTGCAAGATAATTCTTGTGTAAGAGTTTCCTTTAACCTTGGTATAAACAATCAAATTACAACACTATGCCTTGGCACCTGCTTTTTAATTTGTTGTTCAGTATAAATTATTTGATGTGCAGCTAAAAATCCAAACAATTATATGATAAAAATGACTAATATATTTTCCTAATCTTTTCATAGAGTAATCAGTGAGATTTAAAACTCAGTGAAATAAATGAAGGGAATGAAAAGTTTTTTTCAGATAACCCAAGTCTGAAGTAAGTGGTCAATACCAGCTTCTTAATAGAAAATGGAATTTTTCTTCCAGAGAAATCTAAATGTTTTGTTGGATTCCAAGAGATCTGATTCAAGAAAGGAGTGTGAGGAGGCAGTTGCCATTCTCCAAGTTTTATAGTTATTGAGCCAGAGTTTAATAAGTCTTTATAGCTGTGAGGCAGAGGACTGGATTTTGTCCTTGGTGTCATGCACGGTGCTGCTTAATATGCTCAGTATTTTACATGCCTTAACAAGAAAGAACTTTTCCAACTGGTAAGAATTATCCAGAAAATAGAAAATAAGTCAACCTAAACTGACCTCCCGTGATTGCTCATTTAAATCTTGTAAGCCTGCAGAAGGCATTAAAGAATAGCTTTATAATCTCTTACCAATAGTAGAAGTTACTTTGACTATGCTTTCTTATCCATTTAATTGTTTTATACTTGTTAAATGATTACAAGCTGACTATAGAATTTAAGTTTTTCAAATAACTTTGCTAAGGAATATTCTGTGATGGCTTCAGGTCCACTAACTACCCACCTCTTGTCCAACTATCTCTCTGTCATTAATCTCACAACTTCTCAGTCATATCTCCATTCCCATTTTCTTAGTCCCATTGGACTACTGTTTTTCTCTCTTTTACCCTCCCTTTTTTGTGCTTCTTGTCCATCTATCACTCTGCCCAACTACTGGAAAATAGCCTGCGTTCAATAGCAAAGATTCAGTTGTGTTCAGGCATCTCTACTCCAAAATATCATCCAAATCCATCCACTTCTTTTCATCTCCATTCCCCTGGCTCAAGTCTCAAGCATTCTCTCTCCCAGTATCTCTCACCTGCCCGCCCCCCTGCTGGATGCTAAAACGACCTCCTCATGTGTTTGCTCATTCCCTCTCTGCTCCTCCTACAATCTATTCTTCACACAGCAACCAGACAAATCTTTTAAACCATGGATCTAAAGTCTTCACGATTGTCATTTTAATCCATTGAATTTAGAATAAAATCCAGCTTCCTTCCATGGTTTACAAGATACTGCAGCATCTTCCCACTATTTCTCTAGCTTCATCTTCTATCACTCTCTACCGTCTACACTGTGTTTTGTTACTCCGACCTTCTTTAATTTGTCATACCAAGCTCTTTTCCTCTTCAGTGTCTTTATATGTGCTGTTCTCTCTGCAAGGCAGGCTCTTATTCATCATTTAGATCTGAAGTTAACTAAAAATTACTTCCTTAGTAGAGCTTTCTTTGTTCCTACACATCAAATTAGATGTCCTTTTTTTTTGCTCGCTCTCTCTCCTTGCACCACGTAACTTTTCTTCATGGTATATAATAACAGTATTTAATTTAATTTTTTTGTGTTTAACATCTGTCTTCTCCACTAGACAATGAACTCCATGAGGTCAAGAATCATATCTCAGTTTCTTCATCTATAATAAACTTTAAAAATCTATGCTAATTTTCCTGTTCTGGAATTCAGTAATATCTTAGAAAATGATGCTTTTCTTTTTCACGATAAGGGAACCAGGGATGAAATCCGCCATTACTAGAAGTCAGAAAGAAATCTAGCCCTGGTTTTCTTTCAGCTATTAAAAAGCTAGTTGATTGGATACCTCACAAAATGCTTGAATTAATACTTTTTGCCCTATGTTTGTGGCGTGAGCATTTTGGATCATAGGTCTGACATCTTAGAGAATTAGAACTGTGACCTTAGAGATGAATTAAAACACATTCCATTTGCCAGTTTACATTTACACTGAGACAAATGAGCACCTGTATGAGAGTTTAAATGTTTCATTTTTGTTTCTGAACTTTATTGCTATATTCTCTTGGCATGTAGATCTGGACGAATGTTCTAATGGGACCCACCAGTGTAGCGTCAACGCTCAGTGTGTCAATACCCCAGGCTCCTATCGATGTGCCTGCTCTGAAGGGTTCACTGGAGATGGCTTTACCTGCTCAGGTGAGTGAGAATCCTGAGCGTGTTCTGGCATGGTTTTCTGGAAGACTCTATATGCTTTCCTTATTTGAAGAAAACTATAGTTAAAGAAGGCCAAAGTCACTACTTCTGTTTAAAAACTTACAAGTGAACATGTATGTTTCTCTTACATTAAACACAAAAACCCGAAAAATTTTCCAAGACATTGGTGGAAGTTTTAAAATAATGACATTTATTACTATCCTTTACTGTTAATAACTATCATTTTCTCTTATTTATTTATTAACACATTAGCCAAAAATATAGGCTCTGTCTGAATCAGGCCACCTGGACTCAGATCTTGCCTGTGCTGCTTACTGGCTCTGTAGCCTGAAGTAAATTACTTAACCTGTATAGTGTTAGTTTCCCCATTTTAAAATGGACATAGTAATGATAACAATTATGATACTATTTTTTTCTTTTTTAATCACTAAATGAAGAATATGTGGGAAAACTATTCAGCTTCTTAAGATATGATATATGACCTACCCAAGAACTGCTATTTAATGTGTTTATTAAAAACTAAGCTTATCGCATGGTATCGAAAGGACTAAATGGAATGATGCAATAAAGAGCTTAGAAAAACACATCATAAGCCCTCAATAAATGTTCATTGATACTTAGCTGCTATACATTCCACATTCCTTAAGGATAAAAGATCCACTCATTATATTCATACGTGAGACTAGATCATCTTGCTGGATGTAAAGTATGATTTTTTATTTGTAAGATAGGTGTTTCTCAGTTGAATTTCAGTATATACTTTAAACCTATAATTAAAAGATAGACAAATTCTTTTTCTAATTATTGACATTAAAAACACAGACTCATTTTCAAATACTTCTTTAAGAAAATAGGCCTATTCAATTTTAAAGCATTAGTATTTTTAAAACTTGGATATTGCACCTATCTTAATATTTCTGTGCACCATGGTGTGAAGGGCATGGCTTTGTCAGACACAGCCATGCTTAGATCCTGGCTCAGCAGCAAATTAACTTTCTGTGACTCCCGCAGCTCAGATGGCTGCTCTTAGCTTCTGTTCTTCCTTTTCTGAACCTCTCAGGATTGGTGAACTAACTGAAAACGTGCATGTCAAACAACTAGTACACTACCTGGCAAGTATTGGGCCCTCAATAAATATTGGTTTCTGCTCTCTCCTCTCCTTTCCATTAGATGGAATTAAATAAATTGTCTGCATGGTCTATGAATAATCCCATTTGCATGATTAAGATTAGGAATATTTTAATAAGATTATAATGCTGTGAAAGAAACTTCCTTCATTCCCACAGTGTCCCAGATTTGCTTAGAAATACTTGAACGGTGAAAGACGAGGTATTTCTTCTAATACCATAATGTTTTCAAGTGAATTAACACCATTTTAAGATTAATACTAGTATTCTTGGTCCTATCGAAATGATGTTGGTATAACAGTGACGCAACAACTTAGCATTAAAGAGAACTAAGACAAATGCGAGACACCTGCGTTCCTTCTTTTAATCGTGTTCCAATTTAATGTTAGGGTGTAGGTTACATAGTCCGCTATCAAGTTGTATACCCTTATTTAGGTGACTATGATTAATTGTTGTTTCATGTTAATGAACACTAATTTAAGCCAGTAAAGTGGATTTCGTTATAGAGCAAGGAAGAAGTGTGTCATGAAATTTGGAACTTAATAGAGGTAATTTGTTTCTCCCCCAGATGTTGATGAGTGCGCAGAAAACATAAATCTCTGTGAGAATGGACAATGCCTCAATGTCCCGGGTGCATATCGCTGCGAGTGTGAGATGGGCTTCACTCCAGCTTCGGACAGCAGATCCTGCCAAGGTGGGTCACCAGGATTCCAACTCATTTCCAAGTTGGATCAACTACAGCAAATGGAACCACAAAAAGGGCTGGAACAGGCTCCACCTGGAAGCAGAATACACAGCACATGCTGCACATAAAAAAGTCATTCGTTTAAGCATGGATTATTTTGCCGAATGAATAATGAGGAAGGCGGCTTTCATCTCTTATGAAGTTTTCCTGGCCACGAGCCAATAGTTGGAAGTTTGGCTCAGTCTTTTTTTTTTTTTTTAACCATTTCTTTTTGTATCACTAAATGAATGACATGTGGAAAAACTATTCAGCTTTTAAAATATGATATACTACCTACTCCAATCACTGCCATTTAATGTGTTTATCAAAATCTAAGTAGCTCATTTTTGGCATTTACCATCATGTTTTGGTCTGCTGCCTTTATGTCTGTGACTAGCAGTCCTCTTCAGGGACTCATCAAGGACTGCACCTTTTGCTTGATAGCAATGTCTCCTTCCTCTAAGCTATGAATCACCACTCTTTTTCTAGAAATGAGAGTTTCTGACTAGTATATCTTTCCAAGAAAAAGACTTTGGATTTTCTTTTAAATTGGAGACTCAGTTCATATTACATATCATTCGGGCCATCATTATGTTCATAGGGAGTGCATTAGTATGTAAACGAAGAAAAGAAAAATATTAAAAACAATTCATAAACCGTAGGCTATAACAAAATTAGTGATTCGTAGAACACCTTTTAAGAAGATAACTCAGGCTAACTGCTGGGCAAAGATTACAAAATGAAATCAGATTACAAGCTCTCTTTATACTACTAGTGTCTAATCAAATGAACAAAAACAGTAAATACCAGCACACACACACACATACACACACACACACAATTCACCAGAAGCAACCCAACAAAACCAAATTATACAATCTGGGTTGGCTTGGAGTAGAACCTAACTCTGACCCACTAACAGAAGTGGCACTGAAGAAAGAAAGTGTGCCTTAAAGATTGTGAAATTTTCTATTAATATCAATCTATTTTGAAGAGAATCAGATAAGAGAATGAATAGTAGGCCCTGGAGAAGATGATATTAGAAACCGAAAGCATTTGACGCTGGCCTGCTAGATTGGGCAGAATATAATCCACTTTACGCAAGGCAGCTGTAGAGTGAGCTTTGTTTTTTTTTCCCCAGTCCTGGTTTCTTCTAAGCACTGAAGCCAGCTAGTAGAAAATTTGAGTCAATGTGGTTATGGAATTACATGATTTATTACCCATGTCAGCTTGACAAGAGTTAGTGGGAAAGGGAACAAGTAAGCAGTGGCCAAACACTTCTGCCAACATAAAATTTTGAAATTAGTTCTTTATATATAAGACAGAATTTCCTCTTCATAATTCTGTTCCTTTATCTGTGGCCTAGGCCCTTCTGAAACTTCTCCCATACCTCCCCCAAGTTTTTTCTGAGTAATTTTTATTTAGTATACTTCTTTCACTTGTTGATTTTCTCATAATATGTCATTACCACCAAGAGAAATCCCAATTGCCAGGGCTAATGAGCTATTGAGAGTAGCACACATGTAGTTTACCCTCAGTTAAACCGTCTGCTCCATTTAGCTAAATGCCAGCTTTTGAGATCTCCAAAATGTACTTTTATGGTTCTGCCTGTTTCTCCTTATTTTTGTCTTCCCTATTCCTGTAAGATCTGGTTCATCTAGACAGTTTCTACTAAATTTACTAATTTAATTCCTTGATGTCTTCCCATCTTATTATAAATATATACCTCTCTGAATTGACCCTCTGATTAACATTTTCCACTTAATATCAACTTCTCACCACAAATTGTCAATTTCTATAGAGTTCAAAAAATGGCTGGAGTTAAGCAGGTCCCAATATTCCCCATTGACATGGGAGAATACAAATCCTGCAGGGACCTCCTCAAAGACAGGTGAGGACTACGTGTCACATGGACTGAACCTAGATACAGGCTGTTTAGTGTAATGTTTGAAGAGAGCACGGAGGCAGGTTCATCAACAAAGAGCCCAGTGTAGCTTTTCCCATTCATGTTTCTCCTGATCCACCTGCCTTATGAAACTGTTCCCCTCCTCCTCCCTCCTACGGAAAATTTGGACTACAGAATAGAAGCTTTAATGAAACTCACACCCCAAGCCGCCTTCCAAATAAAGCCCAGATCAAGAAGGGGGCTGTCAAGAATCTCCATCTACAATTGTGTCAGGTTGTAGAAAAACTCTCAAAGGAGCAACCACGGAATGTGTATGCAAACTGGGAACGAACAATGCACCTGTGCAGGCATCCTGTGGAAACAACAACAAAAAGAACATTCAAAAAGCAGATAAAGAACCAACCTAGAGTAGAAGAAAATTACCCAAGGACAAAAGCAAATTTCTCAAAATAACCTTAATAAAATATAATTGAGCAAGTTCAAAAAGATTATAAAAACAGAAAAAGACAAAAGACAGAGATTGCAGAGTCAAGAGAAGCAAAAAATGGGGGTCAGTACAGAAAAATTAGAGATCTATTAAATAGAAACATCAAGAACAGTAGGGATAGCTGAAAATGTAATTACTAGCATAGAGAATGGACTTGAGATAATCACGGTGAACAAAAAAGAGGAAAGAAAGAAATTAACACTGTGAGAGAAAAGAGAAAGACCAAAAATAAGTATAATCAGTGTCTCTGAAGTGGAGAGCCCCCAAGAAATTGAATAGTAAAAAAATACTAAATAAACAAACATTTTCCCAAAATAGAAGAAAGAATTGAATGTACAAGAAAAGGTAAATCGTAAGACAAAGACAGCCTTATTACTTTTTTCGACTTAAGTCATAGAGAAGAATTCTTCAGACGCTAGATTAGAAAAGGCAAGTCATGAACAAAACCACTCAGTACCAAAAGACACTAGAACGATGCCCAGAAAGTTCTGAGGACATGTGCGACTGAAGAATGTTATACCTCAGCAGTTAATTATAAAGGCAGTAAGTGTATTCTCACATATGAAATAATTCAGAAAGAAAACACCTGTAGGCTTTCCCTTCTGGAGAGGGGGCAGAAAACATCAGCAATGAAACACAGCCAATCAAGAAGTAAACGGAGAAGTTGCAGTTAAAACATATTGATTCCTTTAAGTAAAGAATTAGTACTAAATGCTGTAGATATTATGGTAAATACTATAAACATTTAAAAAGTGAAAATAATATAAATTACAAAAATGAGTTGGAAGCATATATGAATGCTAATTTTCTTATTGTACAGTTTCCATTAATACTACCTAAAAATTATATTTGAATTTTAATATAAAACTAAAGGATGATAAACTTTCAGTGTTTTTTAAAATCAATTCTTAAATTGAGAAAGTATTTCAGGAACTGTCAAGATTTTAAAAAATCAATCCGATGCATGCAAATGGTTTCTGCTTCACTGTTTGTGAATATCCATAGAGACATATTTGAAATGTTGTTTATCAATGATAATTCTTTCTGGCTAGAAGCATTTTGGAGTGACTCGCTTTTGCTTTTTTATTTTATGTATGGTTTTCTATCTTTTCTGTTTGCTATCCATACTTTTCTGAATTTGAATTTCTGAGAATACATCAATTTTATAAAAACAAGACAGTATTTTCTTAAAATACCTATTTTATACAACTATTACATTATTTAAATGGAAGTTATTTCTAATAAAGTTCATTTAAAAGTAAAACACATGCTCAGCTGATAACACAATTTCTTCAGGTTAACACATTAAACGATAAACTAGTTTAATTAGTCTTTATTCAGTTTATATAAAGAGAATAACTTTATTAATTTCCCCAACACAAGAAGAGACACCTTTACACATCAGTTAAACTTTTAAACACAATTTGAACCATACCTTAAATCTGAGAAAATTGAAATTCATTATTTTAATGATCATGATTGACCAGAAGACTCTTTTAGACTTAAGATAGGGGTAACTGCCTCATGATAACACTTTAGATGGACTAATGTAGTCTAGCCTAAGATGACATGCCTGGGCTGCATTCTCAGAACGTAGGGTAATTTGGGTACGAAATGTCCACCCTCTTGCCACGAGGGGAAATATATACTGTTTCTACAGTTGTACACACACACATATGCCTTCATTTGCATGTGAATAAGGGGTGATTTCTCATTTACTGACTTTGAGTTAGAGCCTCATGGAGGAGTTTCACAAATTAAATTTCTGACTTCAATGGAGTTATTTTAATGAGATTTGTAAGAATGTGGGGCAATGGATAATATTATTATTATGCTCTTAGAAAGAAAATTATTTCCCTGTTTATAACTGACTATGATACAGGTCAGACTATAGAATAAAGACATTTAAAAAAGTTGAATTTAAATAATTTCACATCTTTAATATTAAAAATATTATGTTGTATATTTTGTATGTTGTCGATGTTTAAAAAACATCTTACATTTGCACTAAATTGTTGAAATCTTTAAACTGGGTTACAGCGTTCCTGGCTGGAAACCCGCCCCTCCCTTTGGGGCGTACTGTCTTATCTCTTTACCTCCTAAGTTCCACAGGGCTGCAGCCTTTCCTGGTGCGTCCCCGTCTCCTTCTAAAATATACTTTTAATAAATATTACTTTTTCTCAAAAAAAAAAAAATCTTTGAATTGGTTTTTAAAACTTCATTCTTTTGACATATTTTGGGGTTTTTTTTTTATGCCTTAAGTGAATTATTTTTGTTTATGTATATTATAACCCAAGATAGTTAAAATACTGTCAATAAAATAAAATAATAGTTCTTTTATATTTTGTACAATATATAAGCATTAGTTGCTTGTCATTTACATGACTTACCTCGTCAAAGAAAAAGAAATTTTTTTACTGCATAAAAACATCTGAGGAGATAGAAAAATTCATAATGTTATACGTTAAATTAAAAATTTTAAGTCCTAGTAAACAGATTAATGTCGCTCTTTTTTAAATTTTCAGATATTGATGAATGCTCCTTCCAAAATATTTGTGTCTTTGGCACATGTAATAATTTGCCTGGAATGTTTCATTGTATCTGTGATGATGGTTATGAATTGGACAGAACAGGAGGGAACTGTACAGGTATGGCCAGTTAAGGGCTCAATTATGTTCTTATTAGTTGAAATGAATATTTTGTACTAAATTCTTCAAATTTCTACTTAGCTAAACTACGCCTTGGGTTATGCATTTTTTGAAACAAAATTACATTCTGATACATTTATTTTTAACTATGGAATTGACCCATTTTTATATAAACAACCTAATATGAAATATCTAACATGAAACTAGGAAACTATTTCTGTATATATTTTTGTATTTGCATGCATACATACATATATATGTATACACACATATGTATAAAATTTTAGTTAAGCAAATAGTGACATACTTCCCTCAGAATTCCAACATTTAATTATTATTTGTCTATTAAGAATATTAAATGACATTATCATAAATACCATATGATTATGTGGTATTTACAAAGGTTTATACAAAAGTTTAGTCTTTATTTCATTGTGCTAAATCCTTCATGATCTGTAATCTACTAACTTGCAAGAAGTCCACTGAATTCTTTGGAACAGCAGTATGCATAGAGAACATAAAGATCTTAATGTGGGCATTTTAATTGTTTTTCCTAGATATTGATGAATGTGCAGATCCCATAAACTGTGTTAATGGCCTATGTGTCAACACACCTGGTCGCTATGAGTGTAACTGCCCACCTGATTTCCAGCTGAACCCCACCGGTGTGGGTTGTGTGGGTAAGTAAAAGCTATCTGAAACAAATAGAATTGTATAGAGTTGAATAGTCAAAATCTCTTGGTAATGAACTATGATAAGTATTTGCTCCAGTTAATCTGCAAACAAAACAGTTCTTTCCTTGAAGAAACTCTAGATTACCAAATCATATCATCATTATATCATGGCTTGGAGAGGTGCCGTGCTTTGTTCAAGGTCTCAGAGCCTGCAAATGGTAGAGCTGAGATACAATCTCAGATTGCCTGGTCACCTGTCCAGTGCATTGGCCAGGACAGCCCAAAGTGGTAGAGCTAATGGTCTATACATTTCACTTTCCTATAAGAAGGGTCAGGTAGTAATAAATGAAGTAATGAGAAGAGAGGAATTGGAGAATTGGATTTCTTAAGCCATTGGAGTGGAGCAAGTTGTGAGATCGGGAGAAGCAAGAAAAGCAATAATAAAGGTTCAGAATCTCTCATCGACATTCCTACATTCCTGACATCTTCGATCTTTAGAAAATAATTGCCCAGCTTTTGCCATCTGCCCTATTTCTGCACTGTAGTGAGCGTTTACCTAGATGAGTAAATGATCTGGAGAATTTCCTGGCAGAATACAGAAAAAAGGAAGGAAGGAAGGAAGGGAGGGAGGGAGGGAGGAAGGAAGGAAGGAAGGAGAAAATTTTTTCTTCAGTACAAATCTGCCTGCTGTCTTCAGCATCAGCTTTCCTATGTATAGACCTGTGTATATGGAGGGAATGTTCGCCACTGTGATTTATACACAATTTTTATGTTCTTTTCTAATTTCAGTGCATATGTTGAGTTACGGTTTATGGCTACTCCAAGTTCTGACTTTTTCATTCAAAGTGATTTGTTCAGTAAATATTGAGTGCCTTCTATTCTAAGGGTTGGAGAGGCAACAGAGTAAGCAAATATGTTTACGTTCTGGTGGCAGGGAGACAGATATAGGAAGAACGGATTCTGACACTGAAGGCGCTTGGAGAAAAAGTGCTGTGAGAGCAAGCCAAATAGACCTCGAAGAGGAGAAGCCTCCAATGAAAAGGAGCAGCCAGTGCAAAGGGCCTGTGGCAAGAGAATACCAGTGTTGTAGACGCAGCAATGAGACTGTATTGAATGGGGTGGGGGCTGAGGATGAGGATAGGAGGCAGAGAAGGAGCAATAGCCCGGATCACAAGATGGTTCTCGACTTCAGATATGCAGTAAAATTCAAGAAATAAAAATTAAAACAATTATATAAATATCACTTTATAGCTAATAGACTGGCAAAAATTACAAAACCTGGATAATGTGGTGAGTTTGTCTCATGTACCTCAAGGGTCCGTCTGTTCTGCTGGTGGAAGTGTAGACCAGGAGGACAGTGCACTACAGTACTCAGATTACTTGTCAGCATATAATCAACCTCATTTTTGAGTTTCTCAGAGCAGTTCTAACTGTTACATGGATCAATACTTTGTGGCTTTAATTTTTCTTAGAGATTTTCCAAAGAACAAAGACTCAGTCTATCTCACAAATGCCATAAGGGTCCACCCTACCCTTTTATAAGTCTAAGATACGTTAGGAGATGTTAGTGATCTTATTTTATTTTTCCTTTGTCTCAAATGAACCATTTTATTATCCTAGTTTTGTTTTATCATTACTCATTAGTTATGCTCAATGATTCTAAAAACAAAGATGAATATAATAAGAATGTGGAATGTGTTTCTAAAAACAAAGATGAATATAATAAGAATGTGGAAAATGGTGGCATCACCTAGAAGGATGACACGATAGTGAAAATGTCACTGTTGCATCACCCTTCAGTTTTCTTGCCGTGTTGCCCAAGGGATTATGTCATCTTTCAGGCAGGTATAAAAATGACTGGAGACAGTATATTTGGTCTCTTCTTTGAACATTTATTGAACACAATTGAGAATTCAGAAGTTTTCACTTTCTGGCCATAATGGCAAAGAGAAGAAAATTGACAGTGGGGAACATTTTACTCTTGTTAGATGTTTCAGAAGATGAATGCATCAGAAACCAGTTCTCCTAGTCTAGATTCTGAAGATGATGGTTAGATGATATAAGCAAAATGTCAGGCCGTGAGTCTTCAGAGGCCAATATCCTAGATGAAATTTTTCTAATTCAACAAAGAATGAGTGAACAATATATACTTCTATAGACAAAGGAAATGTGATATTCTTCTCTGTAGGTGAATAAGAAGAAATTCAACATATGCAGTATTTGACAAGTACCTGAATTGTCCCAGGTTCTTGTATTCTTCCACATCCAAAATTTAATTGATATAGTTCTGAAGTAGACAAATGATGAAGACAGGGTCATTGAAAGGAAATATGTGATTTAGAAATAAAATAAAATGATTGGACTGATGATTCTAATAGGAATTGATAAATTTTTAAATGAAAATATTTTCCATTTGTGTAGGAGAGAAAATAGTTGTTTTCTGGTCAACAAAATTATGAGCTATCAGAGTTCTCAAAAATTTCTTCAGTGTTGTGTTTTAATGATGCAAGAACAAGAAGAGAAACAAGAAGTAATGATAAGTGTCTACAACCATACCACCCTGAACGAGCCCGATCCCTTCTATTCTCGGAAGCTAAGCAGGGTCGGGCCTGGTTAGTACTTGGATGGGAGACCACGTAGGAATACCAGGTGCCGTAGGTGTAAAAAATAAAAAATAAGAGATTGTAAGCTGACGAGGTCCTTGCAATCTGTGAGGTCAACCAAGGGTTGCCTTGCTTAAATAAATAAATAAATAGATAGATAGATAGATAGATAGATAGATAGATAAATAGATAAATAAATAAAAGTAATGATAAGCTAGAACCTATTAATAGAGACGTGTTTGAAAAGTAGAATCACTTTTTACAAATCACTTTTAATTTCAGGTTCATGCATAACAGCCGACAAGCAGTTGATTGCTTTTATAGGGCCATTCAAAACCAAGAAAATAAGGAATAAAACTTTGAGTTAGTAAGGATTAAATTCTTACTAAAATTTCTAGTAAAGATATTTCACTATGCAAAGATTGTTTTGTAATAAGATTAAAACAACCCTTTTCTTTAATGTACAATAATTTGAATTTTATCATTTGAGTGACCTTTCTCTAAAAGAGGAATTGTTACTACAGCGAGGGCAGTTGTATCACAAGCTCCTGTGTTGCTCCGCAGACAACCGCGTGGGCAACTGCTACCTGAAGTTCGGTCCTCGAGGAGACGGGAGTCTGTCTTGCAACACAGAGATTGGAGTGGGCGTCAGTCGCTCCTCCTGCTGCTGCTCTCTTGGGAAGGCCTGGGGGAACCCCTGTGAGACGTGCCCCCCTGTCAATAGCAGTGAGTATGGAGCTGAAGAAGTGGAAGGGAACAAACTCTGGTAGCTGAAGACTCGTTGCCATTTTAGTCTTGTGCTGGGCACGGGAGTACTAGTGAGGGTCAAAATTTTGAATGTGGACTACTTTCCTTGATTATGCTGAAACCAGCCAAGAGTGTTTTATGTAAAAGGAATTGAATTCTTCTTATTGTTTTTCATGATACGATAAAAAGATAAAAACAATCTTAAACCACAATTCAGTGTGAATGGTGATAATTTCAATTCTTCATGATATCACAGATAAATTAGACCATTCCTGGTTCTTCTCCAAAGTTGTTTTAGTTCAGGTTCACAGCTGTGTTTTATTCCTGGAGTCAAGGGTATTATGCCTTATGTTGAAATGTAAGTTCTGGTATGGACATAGATGAAACTTTTGAATTGTCACGTCTTTGAGTTTTCATTTTCTAGCCAAAAAGTTGTGATATAAATTACCTGCAAAGGAGTTTTTTCTTTAATTAAAAACAAATAGTTTTTATTATTCCATCTGTATGATTTATGAAGTAATGATCTCGTTTCAAGTGAAATGTAATATACATGTAATATAAATGTAATATAAATGTATTTGAAAGGGCACTAAAGAAAATGTAGATACATCCCTTAGGATATGTGTTTTGAGCCTGGCAATTGCTGAATACTTGTTCGTTGTCTCAGCCACTTGGACAGAGTTATTAAATCTCTTCTTTTCCATCGTTTCATAGCTGAATATTACACCCTGTGTCCTGGAGGTGAGGGCTTCAGACCTAACCCCATCACAATCATCTTAGAAGGTGAGTACAGCTGAAATTGTCACCCCAGATTTAAACAAAGTAAAGAGAAAAGCTGATGGAAAAGTTAGTGTGGAGGAATTCCAAGAAGATTATTTTGCAAAATTATAGATGGACAATCAATCACTAGGATTCTAAGAAACAACTTGTAAGTCAGAAAGATATGGCCCATTGCAGTGATCCGATGTCTGATTGTTCTGCAGAGAAACTCTCTTTACCATTATCCCCCATCTTTAATCGTTCCCAAATTGCTCTACTCACTCTTCTCAGATTGTAGCACAGTTCCACGACAAAGCCAGGAAAATCTATGCTCAGGGTAAACCTACCGTTTTAGTATGTGTATTCACGTGGATGCGTGGACGTCTGTGGGTCTTACCCATTTGTAAGCGCTAACGCTAACATTTGTCTTTCATGATGGTCTTCATTGTGAGTTGTCTCCCCTTGTGCAGATATTGATGAATGCCAGGAGTTACCAGGTCTCTGCCAGGGAGGAAACTGCATCAACACTTTTGGGAGCTTCCAGTGCGAGTGCCCACAAGGCTACTACCTCAGCGAGGAAACCCGCATCTGTGAAGGTGAAGTGGATTTGACCTAAAAAACAATCAAATCAGTGCTATTTAAAACAAAATTCCCCATCAGGCCTGGGAAAAGACTCCATCCTTACATTCTATCAAAGGATCTGTTGAGATGAATTTGTAGCTTTTTTCTTTTTATATCAACACTACTGATACATTAATTTACAGCTCATTTGCTATAATTTACTATGGTTTTTCTCTGGTGAGTTGAT
>NW_006436298.1:48783930-48795841 GCF_000325575.1 Pteropus alecto | reverse complement strand
TAGGGAAAGCTGGATAGAATAGACATATCCACTATCTAATAAGTTATTAGTTCAAATATTGACAAGGATTTTATTTTACATAGTAGGGAAAATAGGTAAGCTTGACTAAGACTATTAAGTTAATATTTTCCAGTAATTTTTAAATGTTGGACTATGTGTTGGAACACTATGAAGAATTTCAAAGGTTACTCAGATGCCGTTCGTGCTTCCATCTCCCCCAGTTATCACGTGATACAACAGTCATACTTTTAGGGGTCTATCTTCCCATTGGATGGGGAGTTTCTTGAGAAAAGGCCCACAGCTTATTCATCTTTACAGCTACAAGTCCCGGTTTACAGTAAATCTCAGTATTTATTTATAAAATGAATGAAAGCTTCTAACAATGAACATTAAATTTGTAAACATTTCCATTATAAGCCTTCTTTTGGAACGTGTTAGATAAATGCATCTGGAAGAAATATGATTTAATAAGGAAAACAACCAGCGGCTACACTGCTTCTAGAATCTCTTGAGTACTAATTTGAAAGGAACTATGAACATAAAGGCTCTCCTAAATGGATTCACCTTAAAGATGGCACTAAAATTTGGTTTAAATGACATAAGAGGAAAGCAGGCTCTACAGCAGTTCCATTTGAAGAATATGAAATTTCAATTTAAAAAGTATATGTGCCATTTAAGTTATTTTTAGTCTCTTTGGAATAATTTCTTTTGATCTTTTTTATTTTTGAGTACTGGTATTTTTTTCTTTTAAAGAAAGACATACTTTGTGTCATATAAATGCATATTTAGGAGTATTTTTTATGTAATTGCTTTAAATTCTGAACTTTATGAAAATATAGATTTAAGGAATCTGGTACTCTACATAGTCTAAATAATATGAATTGATAGGAAAATATCTTAATTAATGGATATTCTTGCCTATTTTAGATATTGATGAGTGTTTTGCACATCCTGGTGTGTGTGGGCCAGGGACCTGCTACAACACCCTGGGAAATTACACCTGCATTTGCCCACCTGAATACATGCAGGTCAATGGAGGCCACAACTGCATGGGTAGGTAAAGGTCTCTGAAATTAATTAAGTCATGGTTGTTGGCTTCCCACGTAAGGCATTCATGTCTCAATTATTGTTCATAAAGTTTGAAAATTAAATCTTTATGAATGATTATGTATTTCAAAGTCTTATAAACTTCTGGTTCTGTATTATGTTTTTAAACATTGGCTGTATAGTTACATTTTTTGTTACCCTTTGATTCCATATAAAAGTAAATAAGTCACAGTAATATAATACAGCACAGAGAATACAGTCAATAATATCTTAATAACTTTGTATGGTGACAGGTGGTTACTAGACATATTGTGGTGATCACATTATAAGGTACATAAATGTAGAATCACTAAGTTGTACACCTGAAACTAATGTAATATTGTATGTAAACTATTCTTTAATTTTTGAGAAGCAAATTATGTAGTTACATTCTAAAAGCATGAGTTTGAGGTAGAAAAATTTCACCAAATGTTACAATTACACGTTATTAAGTAATTTTAATTTTTCATTCATATACAGTGAACATTGTTTTACAAATGAGAACATTTCAAATTTAATATGTACTGCATTTTTTAAATGCCTTTCAGTAGAGAAACAAATATCTAACTTTGTTTCCAAAAAAATTATAAACAAAATCCCTTTTTTGAAAACAGGAGAGATGCTAATCTAAAAAATGATTTATGTTCAACTTAATAATTTTAAGGTAACTTCCAAATGACTGAGAAAGTTTTCCGAGTTGTGTTAATGGAGAAAGTCTTCAGGTGTGTAGGCTTCATTATCAGCTGCTTGCTGATATGATTAGTTGGCTTATTTGTTTTTCAATATGTAGACATGAGAAAAAGCTTTTGCTACCGAAGCTACAATGGAACCACTTGTGAAAACGAGTTGCCTTTTAATGTGACAAAGAGGATGTGCTGCTGCACATACAATGTGGGCAAAGCCTGGAACAAACCTTGTGAACCATGCCCAACACCAGGAACAGGTAAGCACACAGCTCATGCTTCTGCTGAAGGCCGAGTCAGTGACACACACTTTTATGTGACACTGTAGTAAGAACAAATCTGTACTAAAACCAGATATGCTCAATTCTGAAACTTGAGTGGCCCTTTTTGGGATTCAAACACTAATTTCTGAGGGGTCTGGATCCTGAAAATAAGCTCCATTGCCATAGTTTTGTTTTGAAAAATCAAATAGAAACATTTTTACAGTTCTCTAATTTAAAAATTCCATCAATTAGGAATTTAAGATCACTGGTTTGTGGAATGAAATACCACTTTTTTTGTAAGAGGAAGTAAAGGGCTTAGGTTTGAGAGACAATTCTGTATTTAAATCGAAGCTCTGCCACTTATTGTCTGACCTTATGTAGATTATTTATCCTTTCTGAAACTGATCCCTCATATATAAAATAAGGATAGTAAATAACTACAGTGACTAATTCATATGATTATAGTGACGGTTAGATGAGATGATGTACATAAATTACAGTTTGTACATTGCCAGGAAATTGGAAACCATTAAACTGAGCGTCTATTATGTACCTCTCGTACCTCTCTATATGTTTTGGATGCTCGGTGAATATTGGTAGATGAAATATACAAAGTCCCTCCCCTGATAGCACTTGGAGTAGTGTATGTATGTGTTTTACTTAATACTGTTTTCATGAGTTTTACTCAGTTGTGCAGTAGTGGGCATCAGAAACAATCTGCTTCATAAAAATTAGTATGTTTTTAATGTCTCTTAGTTTGGTGAATTATGTATAGGAGTAACTCTCACTGTCTCTATTTTATTCTATGATGCATTATTTTTGGTGCCTCAAATTTCACATTCTAACAAATAAACGTTTATGTTTTAAGAAAAGACAAAATTCATGTCTCATTCATTATTCATCATTAATGTGTTTGACCACTACAAAATTATTTTTTTATGCCCATACCTTTGTGCAATTCATAATCCCCTTTTAAATTTGTACTCTAATCTGGTTTTTTCGTCTGTTTAAATTGACTCATTTTTAAAGCTCTGCATATGAAGAGGAAAAAAGAATTTATGTGCCTAAAAAAGATATTTTGAATCTTATAATGATTTATTTATCTTTTAATTGCAGAGCAGTAAAAAGCTAATAGTAATGACAACAATAATAATAGTAAAGAATGCTGAGATCTGCCCCTTGGATGGAGGAGCTGGCATTGTTGTCAAATAAATATAATTGAAATGAAAAAGTCTGGTTGTGAATAATATAAAATATATTTGTCAGTGAAAGTAATACTATGTAAAATGTTATTTTAAAGGAGTTTGAAAATTTTAAGAGTGTATTTACTTTGTTTTTATTTTAAAGCTGACTTTAAAACCATATGTGGAAATATTCCTGGATTCACCTTTGACATTCACACAGGAAAAGCTGTTGGTGAGTTTTTCCAGATTATGTTTATTTTAATATATATATGTAGCATTTTGTAAAAATCTATTCAGTGTTTTTAAAATTTGAAATACCATAAAATATAGTAATCTGGATTCTGACCTAACGTAGACAAGAAAGAGACAACATATTTATAGACTCTAATCAAGTGTTAATAATAATAATAATCTATCAGCATAGCCTGATGATTGAGTTTTGATAGTTATGTGACTATCTTAAGATTTTATATGTGTCAAGCTAAAACTCTAGTTTTCCTTATCATGAATATGATATTACATATTAATTCTAAATAATCCCCCTTATTTTAACCTTTAGTTGCTGTTTTCATAAGTATATGTTTAAGTTTTGGGTATATTTTTGCAGTATCCCTTTCTGTTGATCTACTGATGAATTCGCAAGATTATTAATTATATGTTACTTCTAAATGTACTTTCTATTGCTCATTCTACTTTTCTTCCTCGAAGATTAAACAAGTAATAAAAATTCAAGTCTCTATTATCAATGCATATACAACAAAGTATATAAAATAAAGAAAACACATCTTCTTTTATCAGATGAGTAGCAGCAGTTACAGGAGCCAGATGCATAACTTGAAAAGGAGGCTTGGTTCCCTAGAAGTTCAATTGCTACATTGACACTAAAATCTCTTGGCATATTTGCTCAGCTCCTTACATTTCCCATCACTGTTTAAAGGAAGTACTCTATTTTATGGTCTGTATGCTTTCATGAACCACAAAATCACTCATCCCGGTATAGAATTGATTTTTGTGACGCTGAGTGTGTGTTCTCATTCCAGTGTACACATAGCGTTATTCAAGGTTTTATGGTAAATACATTAAGCTGAACCACATATACTTAACCAAGTCTGTTCAATTTCAGACATTGATGAATGTAAAGAGATTCCAGGCATTTGTGCAAATGGCGTGTGCATCAACCAGATTGGCAGTTTCCGCTGTGAGTGCCCTACTGGATTCAGTTACAATGACCTGCTCCTGGTCTGTGAAGGTAATCTGAATGATGTGTGTATCACCTTTAGCCAAAACAGTTTGGTAGACAGAAATGAGTTTTAGAAAGTTTCCTGATTTTTACTGTTTCTCCCTCAGTATTTCAGAATCAGTCACCAAACTGGTTAAGTGAATATAATACTAATGCAGTAATAAAATATTTAAATGGAAGTGTTACTCTTTCAGATATTGATGAATGCAGCAATGGCGATAATCTGTGCCAGCGAAATGCAGACTGCATCAATAGCCCTGGCAGTTACCGCTGTGAATGTGCTGCGGGTTTCAAACTCTCACCCAACGGAGCCTGTGTGGGTAAGGGGCCTGACTCATCCTTTGGCACTGAGCACAACATTTTTCACATTTCCTATGCTAAAAAATTGTCCATGCTTTTCTATTAAAAATATTTTCAAAGATAATTCTGAAAAGATGTTCTGAATAAGTCTATTCATTCATATTGAACCTGCTTCACCATGTATTATAGATTATTTTGTTCAGAAAAGAGGATTTTTTTCAGTGGATTTTCCTAGGATTAACCCTAAAATAAAATCGTATCTTTGAGATACCAATTAAGACATATAAATTGCATGATTTTAAAAGAAAGAGACTTGGATACTTTAAAGACTTGCTTTATTTTGATTTGCCTGTTGTTATGGTTCATTTTCAGCCTGTCTATATTAATTAACAGCAGGTTATAGAAACACGTCTGTGAAAGAATGAAGGAATCTTAATAAAAATCAGATATGTATCCCATGTGTTTTATTTTGTTTTAGATCGCAATGAATGTTTAGAAATTCCTAATGTTTGTAGTCATGGCCTGTGTGTTGATTTGCAAGGAAGTTACCAGTGCATCTGCCACAATGGCTTTAAGGCGTCTCAGGACCAGACCATGTGCATGGGTAAGAGGAGAACATTAGTTCTAGCGGGTGAAGTGGGGCTGAGCATCCAGAGATCACACATAGTTCAGTCATTGCCGCAGTAACTACCATGGCCCTTTCAGAAACAGTCCTGCAAAAAGTTAACTGTGTTAAACTGGTTTTGGTTTAATTCAATGCAAAATTTGCAAGCAGGGACACACTACACAATATGTCCCTCAGTTTAGTGTTCACAACATTTTTCCCCAGATGACTTTCACATAAGCTTAACTATACTCTGGGGACACTCAGCATATATGGAAGTCACCACAGTACCAGCTGCCCTCTGCCCCTCTCTGTTCCCACTCCAGAAAGCCTTTCAAATGTATAAATAAATGCAAAGAAGTAGAAAGGATGACAGTATTGAAATGAATATTCATGTGCACACACACACACACACACACACACACACACACATTGCCACCATAAAGATATTAGGAAATGATTTTTCAGGTTTTCCAAACTTCTACCATAAGGAAAACCTAAACACACACACACACACACACACACACACACACACACACACACTCACACACACACTTTTTCCCAAAAATCATTGAACGCGTGAGATTTGTGTGCTTCTTTTGTGTTTTAACTTTTAAAAACAATTTTTAGAAGCAAATTTGCAAAACTCTTTAAAAAGTCCCAGTAGCTAATATAATCATTAGTTAAATAGTAGTAGTGTTCACTAAGTATTTGCTGAGCTGACGAGTAGTAAGATTTCAAAAGCAGATGGGCCGGACGCTTTGGAACTCAGCGTAACTCCTTAAATCTGATGTCAGCCACTGGCTCTACCTCTGCCCAAAGACTTCATGTTTTGCACTTGAAGGAGGAAAATCAAATTTAAAACTTAGCTAATTATAATTAGCATTTCTCAGTTTAGAAAAAGCTAAAGTTGTGCATCTACTCCTTTGGTATTCAAGAAACTATCTACATGAATAGTAAGTCTGGTTTCAGTACCGCAGGACTCCAAAACTAGTTTTACATTATGTTTTTACCACGAGGACATCCCATCTCCCATTGGCTCCTAAGGGCGCCCGAAAGGACTTCTCCCATGGTGGTCGGAAACATTCTCTCGAGAATGCTGGCCCTATTTGCAGGGACTTTCTGAGGATCCTTGCTTATATATGCTTCTCCTGGCTATGCTCTCTGAGGGAGAGAATATAAATTGCTAAAATATATATGAGATTAATGGATTGGGAATTTATATGAGGAAAATCTTTCCTCAGTCCTAACAAATTATCCATGACAAAAGTCAGCTAAATTCTTCAATAACACTTATCTTAAAACAAAACTTTCTTCCTAAGGAATAATACCTTTTTTTTTTTTGCACAGTTAGAAGAGTTTCAGCAGCCTAGAATTCACGGTCTAGGGAATCTGCTCTCTTGTATGAGGATGACTTCTCTAAATAGTTTCTTAATATTTTCATTTTTTTCAAAGTCTAGTAATATTGAGTTCTAATAGACTTCTTCAGTTTGGATTCCACTGACTCATAAAATTTAGGAAACTAAAGTTTATCTTTGTTGTGCTGATAAAATTAAGGTATATACATTCTTGGGGGAATATTTACAATGTTTACTAGAACAAATTGTTTCAGTTTTTCGAAAGATTGGTTTCCTTACAGTTATCAAGGAAACTATTTCATTAAAACATCTCCACTAAGAGAATGCTTGCCTAGCCTGGGTCTGAGTGTTTTTTGTGCCTGTAGATCATTAAACAGCACTTTTTTTCCTTATAATTTTACAATTTAGAGTTTTCTCTACTTCATATTTATTTCCCTTGAGTAAATATGGGTTCTTAGCATTGAAAAAGGAAAAGCTAAGTCAGTCAGTAGTTTAAAATAATGTGGATGTTTAGTAGGCTCTGTTTTTCTGGTTAAAAGTGGGATGCTTTGACCCAATGTTCCTCTGCAGATGTAGACGAGTGTGAGCGGCATCCGTGTGGAAATGGGACTTGTAAAAACACTGTTGGGTCCTATAACTGTCTCTGCTACCCGGGATTTGAACTTACTCATAATAACGATTGTCTGGGTAAGTACTCGTTCAGTCTTCTATTGCTTCTATTTCCTTTCCACACAATACACTGAAATAAAACATAAAGCCAAAGAATAAATATTTTTATTGTTAAAATTGCAAATGTATGCCAAAAGGAATGTAGTATCATTGACTAATTTCTAGTCAACTAAAAGCCTTTGTATTGGCTTAAGTAATAACAAAACCATCTGCTGCGTTGAGTTCTCTCAGTCAACCAGTCGACTCAGGGAGAGGCCGTGAAAGTGATAGATAGTAAATGTATTGGGACTGCTTTATGGGTTGAAATTATTTTTACCCCTTAGACGGGATCAAGGATAGACCAGTCATTGTTTCACTGTTATTACAAGTATTTCATATAATACATTCTTGACTTCTATACAAATACTGACAGTCCCCAACTTAGAAACATGTGTGTTGAAACTTTGTTGTTAAAGCCAGGGAAGCCTTTTCCCACAGAAGCAGCATATGGTGACTGGGATTCGAAGTCACCCCTCAGAAGCCCATTTGATCTCTGTGACCAACCGTAGGTTTATAGTGGAAAATAAAACTGTCTCCTAGGTGTGGTACAGGGTTTTATAGCCTTTGTCCCTAACAGACATTGATTGAAATAAGAATTGCTAGCGAATGGGGGTTGAGAGGGCGGGGATGCCTGTGTTTGGTGAAGGAGATAGGGAGAGAAATGACGATAGATGACAGTATTTCTTGTTTACCGTGTGCCAAGCACTGATCTGTGCTTTACAATGTAACATCTCTTAATTCACGTGATCCTATGAGGTATGTGAAAGTAACTCAGGCTTTCTCCCATTATGGGACCATCACAGCTCAAAACTACCTTCTTAACAGTTAACCCAATGTATCTTCCTTTCAGTTTTGTTTTTCAAAATTCTGAAACTGAGAAAATTTTAGAGCTAATTGAACATTTTAGTCAACTACTACCTTCTTGTCTATAGTTCGTCAGGCCCTTTAAACAGCCAGGGAGACCTAAAGACACGAATATGACTCTGATCAAAGTACAATCTTCAAACAACCCAGAAAATTACTCAGATGAAGGCAACTCTAAGCTTAACTGAAAATCTAACACTAAAAGATTTTTTTTCAAATTCTGTATTCTGTCAGCAAAACATGTCAGCAATTCTGAAATCTTTTTAATATAATTGATTTTTTTTTTGTATTTAATATACTCCGTTATTTGTCTTTTGAATAAAGTCAGCTTATCTCCAGGTAAAGTCACCTGCAAACTATGCAGTCAAGTTAAATTCATATATACTTCTGCCTCTGGAAAAATAAAAAAATAAATATTTTTTTCAATTTGAAAGAATGGAAAGCTTCACCTGAAACCTTCAACTTTTATTTGTTTATAAATTTCTGAGTTATATTAATATCAAAAATGTGCCCTTATGGTTGAAATACAGTAGTGATCAATGTGAACTTATAAGTCACATGATACTTATGATATGAGCCTTTTTTCTCTATGATGAGGAATTGTAGTGTAAGGTTTTTGTAAATGTGTACCATTAAATGTTTTTAATTGCAAGTCGTAACACCATATATCTGTGAGAGTTCTCTCTGAAAAGCTAACACCTGTTTGCTTGCAGACATCGATGAGTGCAGTTCCTTTTTTGGTCAAGTGTGCAGAAATGGACGGTGTTTTAATGAAATTGGCTCCTTCAAGTGTTTATGTAATGAAGGTTATGAACTTACTCCAGATGGCAAGAACTGTATAGGTAAGTATCTAAACAATAAACATTCCTTATGTTGTTTCATTTCGTAAATTATTGATGTGACTCCTCCTCAACCCCCATTTAAGGACTCTTTTGCATTTCATTTGATTATCTGATCACATGACCAAGTTAAGATATAGTGGAAAATATTCCTTAAGGTCAAAACCAACAATTGGAAATGACTTGTGTACAGTGTTTTACTGGGACAGACCTTGAAGCTGTCCATGTCTCAGCAAACATAGGCAAAGGAAACAAAGCAAGAAAATTAGCCTCTTGCCAAACGAGTAATACCCAAGATGTCCATATTAGTCCATAGTGACCTGGCAGATCAGAGGGCAACAAGTTCCTCATATTTGAATCATTTTTTTCTCTCGTTTCTCTTCAAAGATACTAATGAGTGTGTTGCCCTTCCCGGCTCTTGTTCTCCTGGTACCTGTCAGAATCTGGAGGGATCTTTCAGATGCATCTGTCCCCCGGGGTATGAAGTAAAAAGCGAGAACTGTATCGGTAAGGCTAACGTTCATTCTGAGGTTCATGAGCTGTTCAGTATAGTAAGACCTGGTACTGACTCTATGGAAGTCTACTAAATCCAAACCACCGCAGGCATACTGACCCAAGGAATTAAACATACAGCTACCTACATCTGTTTTATTGGACCATCAGAAATGATTTGAAGAAGGAGTGGTGGGAATACAGAATTTAGGGATGTGGGATTTTTCATTAACAGAAATCTTACACTAGTTAAAGAATATTCAGCGTTCTCTAATCTTTTTTCCAAATGTCAACAGAGACTTTCTGTTGAATTTAAAGAGTGTCTACAAAAATTGTAATCTTTGGCAACCAATTTTAAAACAGCTATTAAAGGTGTCCAGAGTCTTAGAAATGTGAGGCAGAAAATCTTGACAGCTCTGTTGAGACTTTTTTTCCTTGGGAAGGCCTCATGTCAAAACAGAAAATATTAATCCATTTGTCATAACAGATGTTTTTTTCTGTTGAAACTCTTCCAGCTTACAAGAACATTTGTAACCACATCAAAACTGGGTCCCAGAATTTCCTGGTGGACATGATGAAGGCCGACCTTTTTACAGTTACTTTATTTCACTTTGATACAAATTATTTTTTACAGTCTTGTTGAAATTCAGAAGCACCAGCATCTTAGTGTGATTACTAAGGGGTTTTTCGCCTTCATGTTATCCAGTTTTTTTAAAAAAAATTCTGTGTAGTTCTGCTGTTCACATTTAAGAGACATATAGACAGAACTGAAAGAAACAGTTTACTCCATCGAATTATTTTCAGACCATATAATAATATACAATTGGTATACCTCATCATTCCAATTTGGTCTTTATATCTATCTTTTCCCTTTTCTGTCTGATAAGTAATATTGTAATATTGTCTAGTGTTTTTAATACTAAAAAAAATACTAGAAACAGCTTAGTAATAAATTTATTGAAAAATTAAGTTTAAGATCCTTTCTTCCGTTTTATTTTTTCATATTTAACCTCAGTTCTTTGTCATCCCTATGACCCATCCCTTTGTGAAACAATCCACAGTTAGCAGTGTGTCATCCATAGAAATACATGTTTCTTTGTATCAAAAAGATTCAACTACCTTTTCTCTTAGTGAAAAACATCTATGATTCAGTTACATTATTAAAACTTCAGAAATATTTTATTTTTCCATTGTTAGCAACACCACTGTTTTACATCTCTCAAAAATTGGTTTTTAATTAACTTTATATAAGAATATTTCCTAGTAGAGACTAGGATCTCTACTACCAATTTTTCCTAGATGAAATGCTTCCCAGCACCCTCACAAACAAACACATACATATACACATGTATACACACACACACACACACAAATCCATTCCAACATTTAGTGGACATTACAGAAAACACAGCACTTTTTAGGTGCTGGAAATAAAAAATATAGTCCTTGCCTTCACATAACTTACTACCTAACAGAAAAGCCATATTTTGTAAGTAAACCTGTTTTATAAAACTATCCTTACAATCCAGTGTGACAGACACTGTCCTGGAGGTATGTTCAGGATGTGGGAACACAGTGAATAATGATGGTCGTGGTGAGAGGATGGCATGTCAAAGAAGCCCATCACAAAGGATTGGTGACATTTGAGGTGGCTCTTAAATGTTGGATAGGAATTTACTAATTAAAGGAGGGAATGGAACAAAGAAGTCCATGTGAAAAGACAAGTGACACAAGCATGCTAAGGGGCATCAAATGGCCAGCAGGGTGGAGCATTGCGGGTTTTTTTCAGAAAGGATGTGATATACTCACTCATAAAAATTCTGCAAATATAAATTGAGAACATAATATGTGCCAGAAACTATGCTAGACTAAGCTGAAGGGGCAACAGTGATCCAGACAGACAGATACGTCACTTCCTCATGGAGCTTACATTCTAATGTGCCTGGAATTGTGTAATGTTTATTTAGTTAGTTAAAATAACCCATTAAATAAGCACTTCCAATGAAAAAAGGCCAAACATCACTGGTAGGGAATCCTTACTTATTTTAAGGAAGGAACTATTCTGGCGTGAGGTGAGAATGATGAAATTCTCAAAACATGTCAGTCCTCCTAGTTTCGTAGGCAAAGATTTTCAAATAGATATGTGTTTTTGAAAGACAGTAGGAAGAGAGGGAGATACTGTAGTCAATTAGGAGATTTATGGCAATCTTGTGGCAAATGATGTTGAGTTTGAATGGACAGAGGAGGCAGAATTGACAGGCCACATGCTACTTGCATGTGGAGGTTAAAG
>NW_006436298.1:48775603-48783159 GCF_000325575.1 Pteropus alecto | reverse complement strand
TCTGTGCAAATTATTCCATCTTTTCTAAATGATCAGTAAGGAGATCTGTGATGTTTGCTTTCTTGATTAGATACTCGCCAGAGCTTCTGCTTCACAAACTTTGAAAATGAAAAGTGTTCTGTACCCAAAGCTTTCAACACCACAAAGGCAAAATGCTGCTGTAGTAAGATGCCGGGAGAGGGCTGGGGGGACCCCTGTGAGCTGTGCCCCAAAGATGATGAAGGTAAGAGCACTGACGTAACACTGCTCTGTTCTGTGCAAATTATTCCATCTTTTCTAAATGATCAGTAAGGAGATCTGTGATGTTTGCTTTCTTGATTAGATACTCGCCAGAGCTTCTGCTTCACAAACTTTGAAAATGGAAAGTGTTCTGTACCCAAAGCTTTCAACACCACAAAGGCAAAATGCTGCTGTAGTAAGATGCCGGGAGAGGGCTGGGGGGACCCCTGTGAGCTGTGCCCCAAAGATGATGAAGGTAAGAGCACTGACGTAAAACACTACTTTGTACTAGTTTGGGAATGTTTATCAGAAGTCGGTTTGATTACGTATTTTGTGAATATTTCGAGGGTGAAATTATCCCCTCATATCTAAATGTCCATTGTTCAGTGAGCAACCTAATCTGAGGGACTTCTTTCAACTTCTGTATTCGCCATGTGTACACACAGATAGTTACCCTGTTATTTCACTTTTTTTTCCCCCAAGGTTAGTATTATTTGCTTTCAAAGGAATGAATTCGGGAGGCCCAGGAGATGCAAGAAAGGGATGAAAATTATATTCCAAATTGCTACAGGAATCCCACGTGGGTATTATATCACTGACGGGGCTCTCAGAATCTTATATAAAATTCTGAGAAGCTGAGTCAGCACAATAGCCATTTGTTGGAAGAGACCAAGAGCTTCTGGGTCTTGTTAGCACAGCTGAATTATAAGCTAATTCCCAGCAAGCTCAAAACTGGCTTGGTCTCTAGGTCAGAGATGGCTTCTGTGTGTAATGAGCTGAAGGGGCTCTTTAGCTGCTCAGTGGTAAGTGAGCAAACAGAACCAGAACCCCTTAGTAGTTGGCACCCTGGAAGGAGCTGGGCAAGCTCAGGCAACCTTCTCTAAATATGCTCAGTGCTGCTTTCAAAACAAATCATAAAAGTAAAATAAAAGATTTGTTAAAACAGCTCTGTAGTGGAAAAATAAGTCTTATTCAAGTATATTGTTATTCATTTCTTAAGTTCTCTGATAATTGAGACTCATCAATAATGGGGAATTTGTATTTTTTCTCCGTAGTTGCATTCCAGGACTTGTGTCCTTATGGCCATGGAACTGTTCCTAGTCTCCATGATACCCGTGAAGGTGTGGTTTGATATATTTTACTTGTATGGTCTCCTTTTATATGAATATATGAGTGTACATTTATTTTATAAATCATGCTAATTTTACTGTGTAATATATAGTATATATTTAGTGTACGTATACAATATTTATTATATATCATATGAGTTGCATTTATCATAAGACTGTTGTGGTGTGTGAAATAGGTATTTCTCTGGTAAAAGAAATGTTTATATGTTTTAGAAATTTTAAGTCTCTGTTGACTAGATATACACAGCTTTTGCGTATCTTTTTATATGAGGAAGTTCATGGGCAATTCTGTATTTTAGATGTCAATGAATGTCTCGAGAGCCCAGGCATTTGTTCCAATGGTCAGTGTATAAACACAGACGGATCTTTTCGCTGTGAATGCCCAATGGGTTACAACCTTGATTACACTGGAGTTCGCTGTGTGGGTGAGTGTTACCTCTACATTTCACATTTTTAAAGTTCTATTTTATTTCTCATATTCAGCAAAAGGTCTCTCAGGCACCCTGGGTGGTGGTGGGATTTGCAAAGCCAAGATAAGTAGCTGGTAACTGCTCTTTCTTCTCCCATCCTCCATTTTCCAGTAGGCCTGGTTTATGTGAAGATGGAGAGAGTTGCCCAGCCTCTGCCATCAACCAAATATTCAAACTCTGATGTGTCTAGCGATTTACAGTTGCCAAAACCGCTAACTGGAAAAGAGACCATTTTACTTTACGAGTTTCCACGCCTGCTCTTGTAGCAGAAAACCACATCCCTCTCTGGGTTTGTGATTTTTAGGGCAAGCACAGCTGTCTGGGTCTCGGAGCATTGCACACTTGATCCTTCGGGGTCCTCTGCACTGCATGAAGGCCAGACAGCCAAGGCCAAGAGGAGTGCAATAGTCATATGTGCCCTGCCACTGGTCCTGGAAACGTGGGAGGGCCAGGTGGGTATTCATGGTATGCTCCTGTTAAACTAAAACTTCTCCAGATTTTGTGGCATTCTCTTATTCTTCTTTTTCAGATACTGATGAATGTTCAATCGGCAACCCGTGTGGAAATGGTACATGCACCAATGTTATTGGGAGTTTTGAATGCAATTGCAATGAAGGCTTTGAGCCAGGACCCATGATGAATTGTGAAGGCAAGTGATAATTTTCTTATCATTTCTTGACATAGAAAAGGCTTTTCATGTCTCAGCTTTTATTTACGTTGTTCTGATATCCAATTTATGGTTATATTTATCACAAATATGTTTTCTGTGACTTAAATGAGCATAGTTACAATAGATGTTTAAAGCCCTTGTCTAATAATTTTAGCATCTGGATCATCTCAGAGTTGGCATCTGTTGATTGTCTTTTCCCTTGAGATTGGGTCACATTTTTCTGGTTCCTCATCATGTTGGTTAATTTTGGATTATACCCTGGATATTGTGAATGATATCTTGTGGAATCAGTGATATTACTTCTAAGAATGTTGATGCATTTGTCTTAGCAGGCAGTTAACTTGGATGAACATAAAAGCAGACTGTCAGGCCCGTGGAAGACAACGGTTCAAATTTCAATTCTGCTTTTTAAACCTTAGTGACTAGCTTCTTTGATTTTCCCTGCACATGCATGTTTAAGTCAGTAACTTGGGCTGACCTTATATAAAAAAAACATAACAGTAATAGTGTTTTTCCAGCTCTGGCCCTCTCCTTTCCGGGGTTCCCCTTCACTTTTCAGCAGCCTGGGCTGCTCTTAGGCTTTCTCTCCCGATTCCTCTGGACAGAAGCTGGGAAGTTTTCTATTAACGATTTAGCTGCCAGGTCCTGCTACTGTTCCAGGACTGCGGCCATCCACAGGGTAATTTCAGAAAAAGAAAAAAATTGAGAATTTATTCCTTGTTGGTTGTTTACAAGTTTCGACTCACCACTAAAAACTACTTTAGTTATTTCTAGAATTTATAGTTGTAATTTCCTGGAGGATGAGTTTGTTAGGTACCCAGTTCTCCATACCAGAAGTGGAAGTTCTAGTATCCCATTGCTTTCTATATGACTGCCAAGTAAATACATCAGTGTTTATTGAAACAAATAATTAGAATGCTAGGCTGAGCACATGGCTCCCTATTTCTTTGATCAGATATCAATGAGTGTGCCCAGAACCCACTGCTCTGTGCTTTCCGCTGCATGAACACCTTCGGGTCCTATGAATGCACGTGCCCAATTGGCTACGCCCTCAGGGAAGACCAGAAAATGTGTAAAGGTAAGGCCACGGGCCAAGGAGGAGTTGGAACTTTATTCGCCATTCTGGTTATATATATTTTAATGATTTTATTGTCCTCAGCTGTCTTCTTTTAGAGCTTTAGAGAAATGTTTATGACAGCATTTTGCTGGTAGATTTCCATACAGAGATAACAAGTCACTTAACGGTCTGTCCAGTCAAGTCGAAGGAAAGATGGGTTGTGGAGCTCACCCATTGTCACACTCTTGGGTTCTTATTAAAGCAAAAATTGCCCTTTCCTGTACTTCTTACCATTAAGACCAATACTGAGACTTATAAATCTAGAATATAGCCAAAAGTTGAAGAAGACTAGGTTCCTCTTTTTTCTGTCACACGATATGATTACATTTTAAGAGCCAGAAGACCAAAAACGTGACATAAAAGTACTAAACAATATTCTGCTCCTGTAAATTTTATATTTTTTTCTACTAAAAATATTTTATAGACTTGGACGAATGTGCCGAAGGACTTCATGACTGCGAATCTAGAGGCATGATGTGTAAGAATTTGATAGGCACCTTCATGTGTATCTGCCCACCTGGGATGACCCGAAGGCCCGATGGAGAAGGCTGTGTAGGTAAGGCTTTGAGAGATGATGTCGCTTCTTTCACACTCCTACTGCAAGACAGAGTTCTGGCACTGTTCCTAAGTCATCCTAACTGTAAGCCAACTATTTTTCCAGCTGTTTCAAGACTGTGCTATACTTAGATTTCTTCCATCTCAGAGCTCATGCCAATCTAATAGGTTCTGGATAATGCAGTTGCAATTATGTCTATCTTAGAGTATGTGTCCTCTTGTTTTTCATAATTCTGTGTCCTGTAAACCTAAAACACTAAATATACAAGTGTAGAAAAACTCCTTGAAAGAATTATGCTCATATAGCAAAATAAAAGTATGAGTTAATAGTCTCATTTTTTTTTTTATCATTCTATGAATGAGGAGAGTAAAGAGGCAAATAATCTCCAGAATCCACTTACAGGCTGGACATCTCTGTGACTTTGGCCATATTTTTTAACATAGTTGAGCCTCAATTGATTTATCTGTAAAGGGCTGAATCTCTAAGATGACCTCAAGAGTTTTTTGTTTTGTTTTGTTTTTTTCACTAAATTTGTTTTTTTCATTAAATTTATTAGTGTGACATTGGCTAATAAAATTATAGAGGTTTCAAATGTACAATTAAATAGTACACCATCTGTATATTGCATGTGTGTTCACCACTCAAAGTCAAATGTCCTTCCATCACCATATATTTGACCCTCTTTAGCCTTATCTACTTCCACCTCCCCATCTTTCCCTCTGGTAACCACTATTTTTTTTTCTGTGTCTGTGAGTTTTCGTTTGTTTGTCTTGTTCGTTTGTTGCTTTCAGTTTTATATCCCACATATAAGTGAAATCATATGGTTCTCGACTTTCTCTGATTTTATAATGCAAGCCAAATTCTCAAGCCATAAAAGATGGTCATGGCCATCCATTATCTCATCATTTCTTCCCAAAAGTATTGTTACCTAGGCCACTGCAGCCCACTACAGTCTTCCTCCTCCTCGAGAACAAGTGGCTCCCCTTCCTTTAATTAAGAACCTGCTCCTTTCTCCTAACCTCCAGTGCCTAGAAAAATGTGGGTATTTTTGGAGGAACATTTGAAGATTACTAATAATTTCTTATTTTGAAAAAAAAATAAGATTTCTTAACAGTGAATCTATTAATGATTGCCTGGTGCTAGGAATCAAAATATAAAGAGTAGCTGCAAATGAACACTAGGGATCCCTTTGGGAGATAGAAACATTCTAAAACTAGATTGCAATGATTGCACAACACTTTAATTTTACTAAAAAGCATTGAATTACACACTTAAAACATGTAAATTATATAGCATCTAAATTATACCTCAATAAAGCTGTTTAAAAAAATGGATGTACTACAGGAAAAGAAATAGAAAGATGTTCATTACAATTTTGCTTGTGTTAACAACAGCAAAACTGAATAGGAAACAACCTAAACGACCATTATAGGGAGGGTAGCTTAGTCCATGTGGCATATCCATGCTATGAAATGTCACACAGCAGTTAAAAGGAATAAGATATATATATCTGAAGTACTGAAGTAAAAAGAACTATAAACATATGGTTACAGAATAATATGTATGATGTGTCATATTTTAAAGAAAATTACAAATAATACTATATTTCCTGACCAGGGAGGATTCTGAGATTAGAGGTTACTGATCTGAAATGAATTTAACTTTATCTGTCAATTTTCATTTTTTACAAAGGAGGAAACTTCTGAATCAAACGTGTAATATAAAACTAATTTTTAAATGTATGCAACAACCTATCACATTATGACTGGATTTCATCGTTTCTTTTATATTAGATATTTCATTTAAATATACTACTTAATAAAGTTAAAAATGGATTACACCAGAGGTTTAGTTGTGCAGTGCTTTTTTCAAAAATGCTGTTCTTCCAAACTCTGAAAACCCAGAAGATAAACCTAGACTCCTAAGTCATGTTTGCAGAATAATATATGTTCCTCAAAATCTAGCACAAGGCAAATGCTAACATGTATGGAACTGTAGAAGTAACATGTATGGAAGCCATTGTGTACCATCCTGTTTTCTTATTGTACACGAGGTTTATTATCATCCGTTTCTCTCTCATTTTTGTTTGAGTTTGTATGTGTGTTTGAATTTCATCCAACTAAAATACTTAGAAATATGTTTGTTTTTTATTCATGGAAATTTCTTATTTCTCTTATTAGCTGAATTTTACATTATACTGTTATTACGTTTATATGTACGTTTCCTGGAAAGAGGGGATAGCCATTGTGATCAAGAATCCAGGTTTCTTCTGATCCTGGATGTGTCATCAATGAGCTGAGTGACTTAAAAGTGACTTAATTCTCTGTGCCTCAGTTTCCTCACCTATACAGCAAGAAACTATATGATTTGGGTGGGGAAAAAAGGGATATCTCCTGTAGCTCTCATATTCTGTGGTATCATGAACTTACTTAAAAAAAAAAAAAAAGACCCAGAGCAGCATTATACGTTTGTAATTTTTTCATTGTTAAAAGATGCTACAAAACATACAAGTTCTAAAACTTTTCTGATCCTCAAGCTTTTCATGTAACCATGCTGATAACTGAAACTTCTACAAAACTGTTTTTGATCATCAGAAAACTCTTTGTAGAAAAGTTTCATTTATTCACACGTTTTTACAATTAGAATTTTCGTAGTAAACAGCCAAAATATTGAAAAATGTTTACAAATGTCAGAATGAAAGATAAAGCCACACACAAAAAAAGAAGAATGCTGAGTATAATGAAATTGAAATCCAACAAAATTACCCCCCAAAATTATCAAATGCAAAGGAACTAAAAATATTATAGGGTAAAGAATTAAAGTTATGCAGAAAATCTAAAACCTCTAAAGAATACTGTAAACTTAATCAGAGATGGAAATTTGACTATACAATGTATTATGCCCCAGTAATTACTTTTGAAAGAAAAAATAATGAGTAGAGAAAAATCTAATAATTAGAAAAATTTTACCAAGATCATTAAATTTTAATGTAAATTCCAACATAATACTTTTGGGGATTCCTTAACATTATTTAAATGTAATTGAGGGGAAAGAAGGCTTCATTTTAAATATAATGGAATAAAAATGTGTTACTTTACTCTTGTCCTCTGAAGATTTTAGAAATGTGGCAGGGGAGGGAGAGTACTGTCTCAGTTTAAGTGAAGAAGTGGTCACAACTGCAGACTCTGAGAAGTATTCTTGAAATAAAACAAAATTTCAAACAAAAACTCAAGTGTTCAGTGGCATATTTTTCTTTAGACTTTGGCAGAATAGAGATATCTATAAAAGTAACTGCCCCAGTTTAAAAAGTTCATCCAATAATCTTCAATAAGAAGATAAGAGACATAGGTGAATGAAAGAAGTATGGAATGTTTTTGTAGAAGCCCAGTTCTAT
>NW_006436298.1:48742900-48775569 GCF_000325575.1 Pteropus alecto | reverse complement strand
TCCGAGTGACATGCTGAAACTTAAAGGACTATACTCAGAGCCACACTGATCCCTTAAATTACCTAAAAGTTTTAGTGTAAATGCCCCAAGGGCAAAGAGCATAACAGATTTGGTGAAAGAACAAACTTGAAACTGTTGATTATTCTCAGTTCAACACTGCTGATCTGCTGTACTATCTTTCAGCAAATAGCTGAATTGGAGAAAATTGTTCAAAGATAAATAATTACACAAGATTGCAACAAATGTATTTATGCTGGGGGGAAAGGAAGAATGGAAAATAAAGAAGATGTAAACTAAAACACCTCAGGAAACAAAAGAAAAAGAGTTTAGAAAAATAAAAATTCAAATGGATAGAAGAGATTGAAAAAGAAGATAAAACAATATCAAGAGATAATGATCTAGCAGAGCTTAGGAAAGAAATATAATTACCACAGAAATTAAAGTCATAGAAGTAATAAAAAATAGAAAGAAATGAAAACAATCAGTAATGTGGATATGGAAATAACTAATAAGATGATAGGAGTAGAAGACAAAGAAATTCAATATGTGCATAAATGAAGTCTCTGAAAAAAAACTAAACAAATAAAACAAAAAATATTTAAATATATTTGAGTATTTGTGGAAGAAATTCTTGTAGGAAATATTTAAATACGCACATCAGAAGGTACACTGCTCCATGGAATATCTTGCAAAAACCATCACTCATTTTTTTTCAATTAACTTATGGAATATCTGCTATGTTTGTAATTCTGGGGATAGCATAATAAGTTGGAAGGACAAGTTTTTCCATACCCCCCACCCCCACTTTTCTCTCAAGTAGTTTATGTTCTAGTCAGAGAGAAACAAATATCAAATAAAAAAAATAATCAATACAATAATTTCATACAGTGATAAACCTTTTCTAAGAAAATAAGATTTAGTAATTGAGTGGGAGCTACTTTTGAATACATTTTCAAGGAAGACTTCTCTGATGAGGTAGCATTTGAGCTGGGACCTAGAAAGGAAAAATAAGGAAATAAGCAAGAATAAAGATTCCTAAGGCAAGAATGAAAGCGATATAGCTGGAGTTTGTGCTAGAAGAGCGGAGTGAGGTAAAGCCCAGAGGAAAGCAAGGGCATTGCAGGCCATGATAAAGAGTTTGGTTTTATGTTAAGTGCATTATGGCGGAGGGATTCAGAGTGTGGGCCAAGAAAATGGATGGTAAATACGAGAAATGTAGTTTCATATCTACTAGCTCTGTGACCTAGGGCAAGTTGGCTTCCCCATGTGCCTCAAATTCCTCATCTGAAAACAAATAGGAATAATGAGATAGATCATTTACCTCATAAGATCGTTGGGAAGATTAGAATAGTGAATTCATATAAAACCCTTAGAACAGTGCTTGACATATATAGTAAAATTTCAATTAAGTGTTAGTTGTTATTACTGTCTAATTTACATTTTAAAAGGCCTCAGGCTGTCTTACAGATAACGCATTGTAAGGGTGTAAGAGCACAGAAGCAGGATTCATTTAGGTGGCTATTAAAATCATCAGATGAAGAACAGCGGAGGCTCAGATAAAAGCCATAGTAGTGTAAGAATGTGATGAAATGGACGGATTTAGAATATATTTTAGAAATAACAGAACTAGCTAATGTATTGATTGGATATGGTGGATAAAGAAAGAGGTATAAAAGATGAGTCCTGGGATTTTTTCATGCACTAATTGATCGGATGAAGCTACTATTAAGCGATAAGGAGAAGACTGATTGCAAGAAACAGGTGTGATTGGGGGCACAGTGGTAGAGAAGTTCTGTTGGGACCATGTTAAGCATCAGATATGTATTAGCCTTCCAAGTGGTATCATCAAATAGGCAGATGTATTGATGAGCCAAATTGCTGGCAAATAGGTAGTGTTTAAAAAATTATAAGATTGGATGAGAACACAGAGAATAGAAGAACATGGAAAGTGGAAGAAGCAGTAACTGAGAGACTGAGATCTGGGCACTCTAATAGAGTGATTAAAAATATTTAGGAGACTAATATGAGTAGCCATTGGGATAAGAAGTCCTCCAGGTCATTGGGAAGTCATGAGAGTTAAAAGAATGGATTATTCAAACACCTTGGGAGCAGTCGCTTGTGTATGATGCTGATGAGATATAGAATAAGATATAGAGTAGTAGTAATTGGATTTGGTGACCTCTTCAGGAATAGTTTCCATGTAGGGGTAGAGGACATGGGTTACAGAAAGAATCAGAGGTGAGGAAGTAGGAATGACAACCACAGATCACACTTTCAAGAAATTTATATGAAACCACAAAACACCTTGAATAGCCAACACAATGTTGAGGAAAAAGAACAAAGCTGGAGTCATCATGCTTCCTGATTTCAAACTATATTATTGCTATAGTATTCAAAATATTATGATATTGGCATAAAAACAGACATATAGAGCAATAGAACAGTATAGAGAGCCCAGAATTAAACCCATGCATATATAGGTTCATTTTTGACAAATGAGCCAAAAATATACAACGGAGTCTTTTCAATAAAAAGTGCTGGGGAAACTGGCAGCCACATGTGAAAGAATGAAACCGGACCTCTATCTTACATCATATATAAAAATTAACTCAGAATTAAATACTGGAAAGAAAGACCTGAAACCATAAAAATCTTGAAATAAAACATGGAGGATAGGCTCTTTGACAGTGGAACTATGTCAAACTAAAAAGCTTCTGCTCAGAAAAGGAAATCATCAACAAAATTAAAAGACAACCTATGCAATGAGAGAGACTATTTCCAAAACATGTAACTGATAAGGAGTTAATATTCAAAATATACAAATAAAACCCAATAGCTAATAATAATAATCTGATTTTAAAATGGACAAAGGACCTGAATAGACATTTTTACAAAGAAAACACAGAAATGGTCAACAGGTATATGAAAGAGTGCTCAATATCACTAATTGCCAAATAAATGAAAAAAAAAATGAGATACCGCCTCATACCTGCTAGGATGTGGCTATGATCAAAAAGACAAGAGACAAGTGCTGAAGATGTGGAGAAAAGGGAACCCTTGTGCACTGTTGGTGGGAGTGTAAATTAGTGCAGCCACTATGTACGGAGTGTGGAGGTTCCTCAAGAAATTAAAAATAGAACTACCATATTATCTAGCAATTCCACTTCTGGGTACATATTCAAAAGAAACAAAACCATTATCTCAAAAAGATAGCTGTACTTCCATGTTCCTTGTAGCATTATCACAATGGTCAAGGCATGGAAACATTCTAAGTGACCGTCTGTGGATGAATGGATTTTTTAAAATGTGAGATAGATAAATTAGATAGATAGATAGGTAGGTAGGTAGATAGATAGATAGATAGATAGATAGATAGATAGATAGATAGATAGATAGATAGATGATAGATAGATAGATAGATAGATAGATAGATACACACACACACATATATAGTATGCTCATGGTACATAAAAAATATAACAAACCAAAATTTCTAGATAGCAATATGGCAGGTGCTATAGAGAAAGACCTGAAAGAAGTAAACTCATGCCCCCAAGATATTGTTACTTCCAGAAACTTTTGAAACAGATAGTTGATAGAAAAATATGAGTAAAGAATATGTATCAAAGTTGTTTCATGGTTACCCTTGGAAGAACAGAAAGATTATAACTTCCAAACATGAGTTAGGGGTGAGAAAGGGGCATAGGAAAAGACTGGTTTAAGAACTATTAAGAGAAGTAGGCAATAGCATGGTAAATATATAACAATATAAAATGGCAGGTAAGACTCCAAACATCAGAAATCGTAATAGATATAAATAGTTGAAATCGCTAGTTAACTGATAAATTTTAAAATTTCAATTTAAATTAAAAATTTTTTTTAAATCCAGGTTTGTGCTTTTTACAAGAAATGTACCAAATCAAAATGTGAGAGAGGTTGAAAATAAGCTATTCAAGGCAAATGATGATAGCACATGCAAAATAATTGTCAATAAATTGAGGATTTAGATAATTAAAAATTGTAAAGATGAAAACAATTTATCAAAAAGATTTCATTGTCATGAGCTCTCTTATGTGCCTAACAACATAGCTTCAAAAAAGAAAACCTCAAACAAAACTTAAAAATATGAAATAAACACAATAAATAAGATATAGAGAATTTTAATAAAACAACTTTGCTCTTTTACCCTACTCAGTACTCTTCCCTAACACCATCTCTATGCCCCAGCCTTTCTTTTCTCTCACATCACAAAAACTGGCATACTCTTCCCCAAAGTTCTTCCCTCCTTGTCCGGTGTCTCAAGTCTATCCCTTTTGGAGGCCAATTTTCCAGTTCTCCATCAAACATTGTCTCTTCCCCAAAAGATCGGGGGTTGAAAACACGTTGTTAAGAAAGAACCCACACAGAAGAACAATATAAAGTTGAGAATAAATCAGTATTCACACAGGGCTAGTTTTTATCTCATATCAGTATTTTGGTAAAGAAGTTTTAAATAAGATTATTTTAAATTATAATTTTATGATTTGAGTCATTATTCACATTATTTGTTTTTTAAAGATGAAAATGAATGCAGAACCAAGCCAGGAATATGTGAAAATGGACGTTGTGTTAACACTATTGGGAGCTATAGGTGCGAGTGTAATGAAGGGTTTCAGTCAAGTTCCTCAGGCACTGAATGCCTCGGTAAGTTGATCTATGAGTGTATTTTACTTGGTAAATAAAACATCTGTTTTATGATGTAATCACAGAAGAGCTCTCTCTATATATCCTTGTCTGCTAAACAAATCCCTCAATCTGAGTAATCTACATACCTTTTCCTAAAGATACACATCTATTAAGATGACGTGTTTGTATGTGTGCGCATTCTATGCACATCTATGTGTAATGTAAATAACTGCCTTAAATATAGTCTTCCCCAAATTAAGATTAATTAAACTCTATGGAAAATGTGACTTTAGTCAAACTTACATCAGGGGATGATTTAATTCCAAAAGAAAATATTTGCGATGTGAGGTAAGCTCTGCTATATTAATGATATTAAAGTAAATGCCATATTTCAAAAATGCAATGAAGGTTAATTTTTATTTTATGGTACAGAAAAATGTTTTAGAAAATATTTTCTTGTGGAAAATATAAATCTCAGACATTGTGTTATAATGCATACATTGTAAACCATTTTAGTTAATTACGTTGAGGTACAAAAATATGGAGTAATAAAACTTAAAGCAAACAGAAATAAGAGCATTCATCATTTGATTTGGTGTAAAAACAGCATGTTTCAACTCTAGATTTTTCTCAAGATGATGTCATCTGCTTCAAATCCTAGGAAATTGTTCATCAGGAAAATATATTTTAGTTTTTGTTGTCTTCAATCTAGACCTTCACTATCCACCGGCCTTTTCAGAAATAGAAAAGATAATGGACATAGAAAGATAAAACCATATTAAAGATTTCTTTACCTATCTACATCAGAGAAATCCCTTTTTTGTACTAAAAAAGTAAATCTACTTAGTCCAAATGTTTGAACAATCTTTTAGATGTAGAAAATATGAGATTAAATTGAATATGTACCAAATTTATAATATAGTCTAGAATTTGCTTTTCAAAATCAAATCCTGATACTTGTTTGCATACATAAAGGGAAATGTTTAATTTAATTGTTCTTTTATTTGGATTCTACAAAAACGGCAGTTTACTATCACTTAGTTGCTGATGGATCGAAGAAAATAAATCTGTTCTAAAATATATCACATTTTGTCAAATTTAATAAACTGTCTGTAGTGAAAAAAAAAACACTCTATAAACTTAACCTCCAATAAAATTTTGTAATTGTTAACCTGTCTTAAACAGTGTGACTGTTCATATAAAACAATAAATATCTTGTTAAAAATTATTGCTAAGAAGGAGAGTATCGATTGTCCTGTTTAATTTGAAGATCAAGATAATGAAGTGTTAGTTCCACATCACTGGTTCTTATTGACCATGTTGTCATTTCAGACAATCGACAGGGACTCTGCTTTGCAGAGGTATTGCAGACAATGTGTCAAATGGCATCCAGCAGCCGCAACCTTGTCACAAAGTCAGAATGCTGCTGTGATGGGGGGCGAGGCTGGGGTCACCAGTGTGAGCTTTGCCCACTTCCTGGAACTGCCCAGTACAAAAAGATATGTCCCCATGGCCCAGGATACACCACTGATGGAAGAGGTAAGGAGTTGAGGATATTCATGCATATTGTCAATGCAGTGAACTTTATTAACTCAGATCAATTTGAAGGAAAAGTGGAAAAATTGATAAAGTAATAATAGTAGTTAAAATATTTGTTTGTATATGCTTTTCGCTAATGCTCTAGAAACTTTAAAAGATGTAACCTTCACATCAAACCTAAGAGGTAGAATTTATTATTCCCTTTTTAACAAATGAGGAAACTAAAGCACAAAGCTAAGGTAACTAACAACTTATTTTCCCAAGATGACACCCCTTTTAAGAGATGGACCCAGGAATGGAACATATCTGTCTTACCCCAAAAGCCATGCTTATAACCCCGAAATGATACTTAGTTAAATAAATGTTGCTTATTTATTTGAGTGTGCACCAGAATTCATTCTATGTGCAACATATTTACAAACCAGCAAGTCTCATAATTGATTAGCATTTCCATTTTTTTTGTACAACCAACTTATGTCCTGAAAAATATCGTTTTCCTCTATTACTATACAGATTCTCAACTCTATGTGATTATTTGCTAATAAAACCCTTTCTTCAGTGTCTAACACAAGTGCAGATTTGAGGCCAATCCATGGAAGATTATCACAAATTCCAAATTAGTTGAACTTCTAAAAGATAGCTTTCTAGAGCTCTCCCAAAATAATTCATATTTAGATTTCAAAATGAGTTAACTCAAAACAGGGCTTTCAACACAACCTTTGTTTATCTCTTCCCATTGCTTCAGATTATTTTTCTATCCCTTCTATGTTGCCATTCACCTGAATGATGAAAAGGTTCTCAACAATATTATGAAAGTTGGTTGTTAGCTATCTCACGTTGATTCCGTAATTTCTCTTAGTTTCTAACCAGTTTTATCCTTACATACATATTAGCTTTTGTTTTTAGTTTGTTTTTTGTTTCGTCTCAGATATTGATGAATGTAAGGTTATGCCCAACCTCTGCACTAATGGCCAGTGCATCAATACCATGGGCTCGTTCCGGTGCTTCTGCAAGGTTGGCTACACCACAGACATCAGCGGAACCTCCTGTGTGGGTAAGGCAAGGCATCTCTGCGTCTGGGGGTTGTCAACTACCGTTTTCTACAAGTCAGTTACTGCCAGTGGAGCATCTTTATTATGGAGCTATGGAATATACATTTTATTTAAATGATGCTATTCCTTTAAATAATGTGGTTCTTAATATTATAGTAGTTGTGCAATGCCTTGTCCCATAATAGGGGACACAGAACTGTTCAAGTTATCAAAAAGTCTGTTCAATCAGGGAAACATAAAAATTATTAAAAACATACTTTCAACATTTTATATTTTAAGATGTATAAATGACCTGTCATTTTTTGATGAAAGAAATGGGCTTTTGTTTACAAATGAATATGTTTGCATATAGAGAGAGAATGCTTTGTGCATGTTCCTCATTCATGTTTTTTGCATAAAATATACCAATTAAGCCTCATCTAAAATTTCCAATTGCAAAGTAATTTCTGTACAGAAGCCTTCTACATTTTTAAAATCTCTTTTCCTAATTTAATTTTTATATCATCTTATCCACACTATTCCATGACAATTTGGGGGTGGGAGTGATCTGCCTTTATTAAGTCTTTCCAAAGCATTCAACTTAGTTTTCATTGAAGAAAAATCTTTTCTCTTTCACATTTCATCAACTTATGTGATATCCCATTAAAGTACCTATTTCAATAACAAGTACACCTGGCATGAATAGATTAAGAAAAAAACACTTGATTGGGCATGAAAGTAATAGAGAATAGGCTATTAATCATGAGCTTTCAGCATTCTGTGGACATCAATCAATATATTTTACAGAGAAGATGGAGATTGTTTGCTCTCAGAGTCCCAGCAGAAAAAAAGGCAACATATTCAAATGAGGACAGTTTAAGGAGGATTTAACAAAGGGACTATATCTATAAAGGTGTGGGCTGAGTGTACAGAAACCACAAGGGATAGTGCTGTGTGTTGGGGCTGTATCACTCCTGGGCCATAAAAAACGAGGGAGAGGTTATTGAAACCTGGAAAAAGAAATGTATGCACAGAGGGCCGCCTTGAGAAGAGCTGTGACCTCTGACCCAATGACTCAGTCAGCCCAAGCCCATCTTTCAGGGAGGAAATTGAGGCAATAAGGACCAGCTAGAAAACAGGGCAAGAGAACAGCCTCCTGGGCCCATAAGCAGGGTAGACCAGAGTGACGAATGGACCTCGAGGGGCAAATAAAAGATTCCAGCGTGGTCTGTGACCCCACAAGTTGCCTAGGGGAGTGTCAGCCTAGAAAGTTTAAAAGAACTTCTGCCATCATCCATGTGTCAAAATAAACTCTTACTTTTAAGTTTATGGTTCTCAAATTGTAAAGCACATTAACCTAAAGAAATACTGGCGTTTTTTGAGCCCAGACAGCTGTCAAGACATTATAATATTTATCCAAGATCCGTAGATTGATCTACAAAGTAAACCAGTAGATCACTTGAGTGAAAGTAGTTCTGTGCATCATTTCTCTCTGGCCGTTTTCCATTTTAAGTTAAAGAGGAAAAGCTCAAAGAACGAAGTGAGACTGTGGATGGAGGAAAGAGGCTGGTTGTTTCTTTTAACCAAGAATTTAATCTTCACATCACTTTTGCTTAGATCTTGATGAATGCTCCCAGTCCCCTAAACCGTGCAACTTCATCTGCAAGAACACGGAGGGGAGTTACCAGTGCTCATGTCCACGGGGATATGTCCTGCAGGAGGATGGGAAGACATGCAAAGGTGAGCAAGGAGTCTGGTGTAGCAGGCGGGGAGAATTAAAACCCAAGTTAGTAGTGTGCTTCTTACAGCATACTGCACAAATTTAAACATAAATAAAATTGTCAATGGCCATGCCACCCTGAACAAGCCTGATCCCGTCTGATCTCGGAAGCTAAGCAGGTTCGGGCCTGGTTAGTACTTGGATGGGAGACCGCCTAGGATGATCAGGTGCTGATCATCCTAGGCGTAAAAAATAAAAATAAGGGAATGCAGACTGACAAGGTCCTTGCAATCTGTGAGGTCAACCAAGGGTTGCCTTGCCTAAAAAATTAAATTAAATTAAAATAAAAATAAAATTAAAACAAAAAATTTTGGTGAAGGAAGAGACTGAGACAAATAACTAAACTAAGATTTTTTTTTACTCTTTATCTAAGATTTCATTTCTGTAAACTATCTTGATTATTGCCAAAGACTGAAAATAAATTGGTAAATTTAATTTTTTGCTTAGGTAGTATCAAAAATAATTATCAAACTAAATTAGATAATTTAAATAGCTCTAATACTATACTCATATATTCAATTTTATGTAAAACTTCATCAGTATGAAATTAATGGACCAAGGAAATTCCTATCTAATTAAATTTTTGAAATACAGATTATTCTTAAGAAAATGAAGTTTTATTTCTAAGGAATCTCAAAAAACAAATAACATAGCAAGCACTGCTAGTCTCCTGTTTCTTTTTAGTGAACTATTATGAGTCAACTTAATTTTGCATATTGTTTATAAATGAATACAACTAAAGTATGTGTGTTTTTAAGTTTTAAAATGAGTTAGTCTTGTCTACATTTTATATTGCTTTGTAAATTTATTTAAATATATTTTCCTATCTTAAGTTTCAATCTAACTAAAATCACACTTTGAGTCTTCTGTTAGAATTACAGATGCTTTATTTTTGCTTTCTCAGATATTTATGATGGTATTTTCATGTGAAGCCTGAGAACTTCGCTCAATGTTTGTGTTAAGACCTTTGTCAATTTTCAGATTGTTTTATTTTTAGCCTATCTTTTAATAGAAATAGGTGACCAGCCATGTACTAAACTGTGCATTAAATACAATCTTTCAGTATAAACTTTGAAAATAGTTCATGGAAACCAATGTGATTCATCTATTCGATTTCTTATTTTAAGAAAACTGTGTTTTGTCACCTTTGCCATCCTATCACAGTAGCCCATAATACTTCTGCTGCTCCCATCTGTGAAAAGAAACTGCTTGCCACATGCATATTGAAGTCTATAAAGCTTCAAGCAAAAATCTAGACAAAATACTCCTGATAGAACATGCACACCTCCTGTGGCCTCATGAGAAAAGATAGTCAGATAACATTGCTCTGATTTTCCAAGACTTCTCTCTTTCATTTCAGACCTCGATGAATGTCAGACCAAACAGCACAATTGCCAGTTCCTCTGTGTCAACACGCTAGGAGGTTTTACTTGTAAATGTCCGCCTGGTTTCACACAGCATCACACTGCTTGTATTGGTAAGACAAAACTACAAATGGGAAATTTTACAAACTTTTGATAGATGTATAAAAATTGTACTTAAAATGATAGAATAATATCTCAATACTTATATTTAGCACTAATCCCTCAAAATAATGATCTAAAAATGTTGCTAATAACATGGATTTTTTTTTCACAGGAACAATATCCGAAAGAAAAAGACCTATATAGTCCAGCGTACACACAGTAGGCATATTCCAAGTGGTGCCTTTATATCACATTCTAAATATAACCATGTGTGTTCAGATAAACTATGATTAAAGGTTCACTGTAATTTTGAACATGCTATGAACATGCTGGGGTTTTTATTTTAGAAGACACTTACATTAAAGGACTTCCCATCTGTTATGGGAAACCATGTTCTAAATTAACCCAAATTACGCTCTAATTACGAATCTCTTGAAATATACTTTTTCTTACCATTTTTGCCTTTAATATGACAGTGAATCCTAAAATGCTGTTTTCATGTCATGAAACTTCGGCTTTAATATCACTTTTTACTTCATGTAGTGAAATTTGAGTTAGGTAATAATCAGCAGGCTTGACTCTCTCCTCCTTCGTGCTTTGCTAGACAACAATGAATGTGGGTCTCAGCCCTCTCTTTGCGGAGCAAAGGGGATCTGTCAAAACACCCCTGGAAGTTTCAGCTGTGAATGCCAAAGAGGATTCTCTCTTGATGCCACCGGACTCAACTGTGAAGGTGAATTTACGTGCTCAGAAATCCATACTCTAGTATAGCATAATGCCATTTTCTTTTCGCTTTCAATCCACTAAATGAAACATTGTGATCATTTCAAAAGAAAAAATACTTAACAAAGTAGAACCCAGCAATGGATTTTTGTTCATATCATTTTGGGAGCAAAAGAAAATATGATGAAACAAAATTTTGGTGAGTGTGAATTGGCTTTTAAATGAACTGAACTGTTTTTCTAATTACTGATCTATAAAAGAAGAGAACTGAAAAAGTATTATGTACCTTATATGGTTTACAGTAGTAAAAAAAAAAAAAAATTGGACTTTTGTACCATGGTACCTAATTGTATGAAAGTTGAGTGTAAGAAAAAGAACCAGTTATCCTAGAGAATTGGAGACATGTGCTGAAAGCACCTGGGAAAACTGATGGCTATTTCCAAGTTATTTTTTCTTGAGACTCCTGATTGACTCTTTTCTACAATGGGCATTTCCTCTGAAGTCCCCCTTGCAGTAGGTATTTCCTGTAAAGTCTAACAGAATGTTTAAGTGGGAATAAAATAGCAATCTGCCTATGCTTCTTTAACATTTCCATCGCAAGTGCTAGTATATAAGACAAATGTACGAGGATCGGTATCTTTTACAAAATGCCCATACCAGAGATTAAGAGACTATATACATGACCTTTATATTTTATATAATACTGCAATTTATGTTCTTATTAATTTTAGTCATCCTTTAATTACTTATTCTCAGACATGATTGTTAATTCTAGAAATGTATTCAAAGTTTTTAATAGGCGCTTTATAAGAATTATAGAACTTTATGTGTATCTAATTTGCAGCCACCAATTCAGTTTTAGAATTTTCTATTTTAATATGTTATATCCAAAGTTGAGACTTTGAAAGTATTCTGAACATACAGCTGCTTGCCACGTGTGAGTTTAACTTGTGACTGTCCACATAAGATACCATTTATTAATTATCCATATAAATTTGTTACATACACATCAGACACGCCAATTTTATTTCACTCTTTATGGGTAGCTTTCAAAGCCTCAGTTGTCATTCCAAAAGACTATGCATATATGAACAAAAAAGTTATTCCATATGTGTAATAATACCACATTGTGTCTAAAAATAACATTCAAACGCTTAAAATTTGCATCTAATTAATCTTGAATGATAATTAAAAATTTTTGCATGCAAAACAGTTATATTTTTTAGGTATCTCTCTAGGGCTTGTATCTTCCTGAAAATGAGGATTACGTGTCAATCTACTTTTGAATCTACTAGAATATGTAATGCAATATTTATAGAATAATTATATCACTTAACAAATAAATCAGACCATATGCAAGTTAATCCATCCAAAATGCACAGCATTTGGGGTTGCTATGGTTTATTTGCTGAAATTAAGATGTTTTTTGGAGCATTGATGTGGCATGGTCTGGTGGATAGCATAAGAATGTGGTCTTATCTCAGAATCATTTTTTGTACCACCATTGACTAATAACTCAGAATTGACTTATCTCAGAATCATTCTTTGTACCACCATGTGACTTGGAAAAATCATAGCCTCTCTGTGTGTCTTGTTTGTTTGTTCCCTTGATAATAATTACTCCAGGTTGCATTTAGAGTATATTTAAGAATAGTAGAAAGAGGTTACACAAAGATCTTGCTGGGCTTTTTTTTGCAGATGTCGATGAATGTGATGGAAACCATAGGTGCCAACATGGCTGCCAGAACATCCTGGGAGGCTACAGGTGTGGTTGCCCCCAAGGATATATTCAGCATTACCAGTGGAATCAGTGTGTCGGTGAGCACTCATTTGTTAAATGGCGTCTGCTTTTCTCACCTTAAAGTATCTTTGAGTAAAATGAACAATAATAAAGGTTGTCATTTCAGTGTAGCCTTTGAATCCTAGAACTTAAAAACCAGTATGTAGGACTGATGTGTGGGGATCCATTCTATTAAATTCTATTCTGGGTGTATGTTTGAAAATATCCAAAATACGAATATGATTTTAAGTACCTAAACTCAACTAGAGCTTTTATCATTTTAATTTTCTGCTGGATGTAATTTTAAGTTTCTAAAGATGGTGTCAAGAATCATCTTCTTCATTTGCCAAGGTCAGGGGCTTTTTATTAGTAACTTAGTATCTTTAGATTTAAGGTTGAAGGCTTACCCATCCAGCGCCCTCATACAAATATAAAGGAATTCAGACTAACTTAATGAGGACTGTCCATCTGTGTTGTTCAGTCACATAGATGTAATGAAGAAGGCAAAGTATTTTAAGATAGAAATAGTACCTAGTTACAGTGAATTCTGTTGAAAAGTACAGACAGAAGTGTTTGCAAGATAAAATCTGTGGGCACTCCGCTCTGTTCCTTGCATAAAAAATAGTCATGGAAATTCTCCTTTTAAGGAGAGATTGATCAAAGAGAACACTGTTCTCTACTTGAGTAACCAGCTAACTTACTTAGCTGCTTAATTTCCTGACTCCATTTGAGTGTTCTTCGTAGACACACCATCTAACACATTGTGACATTAGATGCTGGCCTAACCGAGCAGAAAGGGGAACAGTGGTCCCGCAGAGAAATGGCAGGGAGCTTCCTGTTTCTCTGCAGTGATTTCAGTTATCCTACATGTACTTCAAATATTTTACTGTGAGTGATCCACTAAATAAATTAATCTGATTTTGTCCTTTATGGTCTTCTCAAATGAAATTTCCGATGACAGGTTAGTGAATTGAGAAGGAAATCAAGATAAATTTCAAAGAAGGGAAACTCACTCTGAAAGTCTCAACTATTGTCCGAGGTCAAAGACAGATGCTTTGCCACACCACAGATACACACTCATAGGGGAAAATGCCAAGACCGTTAATGATCAAGAGGTTAAGGACCAAATTTTAAAGGATTATCAAAATGATGAGTTAGTCAATCAAAATAATTTCATAAGTTTAATTTACTTTTTTGTTTCGTCGCAGAAAAAAAAAATGTTGCGAAAGTCCTTATGCCCTGGTTTATTGATTTATAAACAGAAGCAAAGTATAGGTACACTCTTTGGAATATAGGGAATGGTACTTTATCAGATAGCTATTAAAACAGTGTAAAACAATTTCATTATATTATGTTGCTTATGAAATGAAGCTCACCACTTTATTTAGCAAATACCATGGACTTCTTAGTTAATTCTCTGGAACTTAAGGCAAAAGAGTGATCTAATATTTCACAAGTAGAATTCCTGTTTTTTAAGCAACCATAAGAAATAGGAACATGTATGAAGCATCAATTCAATTTTTAAGTTTTTAAGTTTCCTGAAATTTCTGTCTACTGTAAACATCAAGTTGCAAAAGTAGCTTCACAGATTTTCACTCAGTGTGGTCTGACTTAAAATCAAGACTGTGTGGTATCCCAGTTCCCCTTTGTGGGATCCTTAGAGTGGGCACCTCAGCAAGGCAGTCACCCCAGAGCAGCTCACACTGGAGTCCAGCCAAAAGCCCATGTGCCTAATCCGGAGAGACTCTATGGACAGAGGAATAAGTGGTTTCAAAGATGAGTTCAAAACTAAAGATACATAAGCAGATATCCCCAACTGCAAATATTCATTTATGAGCTTGCTTTGCTAGAATAGGCACCTCTAAGCAGCAGGTCTTTGGATAAGTAAGATACAGCAGGGATTTATTCTAAAAATTCTAGATTTTTCCGTGCAGGGTTGAGGAACTCAGCTGGTACATAATAAAATTGCTGACTTTCTTGCCCTGAATCCATTAACAACACAGTTGGAGTTTAACTCGAATACATAACAGGAATAGAATTAAATAACCTATTGGGAATAAAAGCAACAAGTTAACAAAAGAACAAGAATTGTGACAAAATGCAAATTAAAAAGCCACAGACCATTTTTGTTTGTCATTATGTGTGTGAATATCTTCAGTCATTCATATGATTGAGAGGAGATATAGAATGAAGTATTTCATTCTTTAAAACCAAGAGAGGTTTATCTTGAGTCGCCTAGAAAATGAAAAAAACTTAGTTAAAGGCATCAGATAATTTAAATACTGTTAAATGGTAAACCTAAAATGTTATTAATACTACTTCTAATTTAAGAAAAATGACAGTTCTTTGTGTTAACATTGAAAAAAGCTTTTAATTCAAATGAACACTTCAAGAAGTTTCCAGCTAGTTACCACAGAACATTTAGAACATTCTGGTGCACAGACTATGCATGTGTAGGTAACATTCTCAAATATTTGCAAGCATCATAATTATTAAAAATTGAAAATAAGTCAATGTTATTAACATTTTCATACGAAGAAAATTGATGTCTTAATATATGAAGCTTTAAGTTATTTAGTGTTAGTAACTCCCAGTTGCTTCTGTGGCCTTTTAGAGTAATTCAAACATAACAATGTGTCTTGAGTCAACTCAAAGTATGTCTCACGCAAGAACACATTTTTAAAGTCAGATTACCTAAATCTATAAAATTATACCATGATGTACATTTATAGCATATTAATATAAAGTGCTTCCAAAACTTTTACATATTTTTAAATATTCTTGTCACTGGTGTGTTAAAATGAAATTTATTCAATTATTTGGTTTTGCCTGGTAAGTTTTCTACTTAACACAATGCCTAATACTGTATTCTTAGAAGGATAATTTTGTTAAATTATAACCTAATTTACATTCTCTGTTAGAAGAAAAATCGTGCATATAAATGTCAGATTTAATTGTAAAAGCAGATGAGCCTTTGTGGCAGAATTCCAAGTCTTTTGTCTATAGAAATAAAATAGCAGTTCTATTTATGTCATAAGGTAGCTTAGTTATTAAGAATTTATTTATCTACTTTCTCTCCATAAAATGAAGGCTAAGAATCTGTACATATTAGATAATCATAGCAGATTTTATATCCGGTGATTAAGAATTCTACATTTGGCGGTCCGATTTAATTCCGAAACTGTAATCGTGATACAAAAATGTGCCTAATAACATCTACCCTTTCGGTGACCTCTGTGCCGTACTTAATGGAGTTTAATTTCCTGTCTGAGAGGCCTCTTCACTGAGACGCCATCTGCATCTTCCATAATCTCACTGAGCCACTGCAGATCTGCACTTCCCTCTAGCCGTTGTGTCCCAGGCACACACCTACTTGCAAATGGGTCCACTTCCCCACGTGGGCTGAAACATATACTTGTCATATATTAAGTAAACAGACACTCCACTGGAGTCACAAGAATTTGAAAGAATTCTACAGAACAGACGTGACTTGTGCCCAGAGTGAAATCTGGATTATAATAAAGCCCAAAGGAGTCAAGCCACATGTTGTATATCAACCAGATGGTTAAGAGCAAAGTTATAATCTCCAAAGTTGAAAGCACAATCAGGTTTTGAACTTGTAAAATGATAAGGGAAACTGAAGGTATAACCCGTAATTATCCTGCTGTCAGGCATACAGTATAATGTTAGTCATTGAACTAGTAAAGCCCGAGGTAGCTGATGGCTGGATACAAACCATCTCAAAAGGCACAGACTGCACCTAATGGTTCCTCAGGCAGTTAAAAGTGCACTAGCCTGTTGGTTCAGTAGATCCGGTTAAATAATGTTTCTTTCAATTATTTTCATTTACGGTATTTAGATTATTTTCATTTAGGGTATTTAGATTTTTTTCTATATTTTCTCCCCATATGTAATGAAGGCTTTGGGAATTGCTGAGAGAATGGATACAGATATAAATATAGGCTTTATAAAACTGAGATATAATTCACATACCATAAAATTCACCTTTTTAAATCGTACAGTTCGGTGGTTTTTAGTATATTCTCACAGGAGTGTGCAACCAGCAACATCACCACATTTTCATCACCCCCCGCAAAAAAACTCCATTAGTACTCATTCTCCATTTCTCGCTCCCTACAGCCTCTGGCAACTAGTGATCTACTTTCTACTTTTATGAATCTGTCTGAGGTAGAGGCCGTTGAAGTCACCTTCTGTGAAGAGAATAGAAGAGTTTTTCAGTAGGCAAACTACAGATACCTATCCCAAGGGGCTACCAGTGCACTCAGACACAGCACAGACAGACTATAAACGGGTAGAGTAAGGTCTTTTAAAGCCATAATTTAGGAGGATTCGTCGGGTTTTGTCATTTCGTTTATATTTAATTTTCATATGCTTTGCAGTCAGCCATCGGACTAAACTTTTTTTTTTTTTTTTTTTTGACGCAGATCTGGAATTATTTCCCCTATAAAATCACAGGTACTTTGGGACTCAGGCTCTTCTTCATATCACGGTCCCTTTCCCCACGTAAAGAGTTTTTTACTTTGTGTTCATAGACGAGAATGAATGCTCCAATCCGAATGCCTGTGGCTCTGCTTCCTGCTACAACACCCTGGGGAGTTACAAGTGTGCCTGCCCCTCGGGATTCTCCTTCGACCAGTTCTCCAGTGCCTGCCACGATGTGAATGAGTGCTCCTCCTCCAAGAACCCGTGCAACTACGGCTGCTCCAACACAGAGGGGGGCTACCTCTGCGGCTGCCCTCCTGGGTACTACAGAGTGGGACAGGGGTAAGGCTTCCATCCTTCCTGCAAACAGGAAAGCAAGCGCAGTCCACAGGGCATGTTCTAACTCAGGCGCCCCTCCCTGAGTTCAGGCTTCCTGGCTGCCTAGCACTGCAGAGAAGTAAACAGTGATTAGAAGCCCAAGAGACGAAAGGTTGATCAGAGCATGAAGGGTATGGGAGATAGAAGCACCTAGAGGGCATATGGATTATAGCTGTGTTACGGGATACCTCCTTTGTGGTGAGCCTAAACCTCGAACTTGTATACAAGTGTCACTCTTGCCACACAGAAAGGCCTAAGTTGATTCAGTCGGATCCCTTAAGACCAGAGACAAATGTTTAAAACTGCAGTTCACATGTTGCCGTAGATACGTGGGTTGTGAGGTTCTCGTGGAAATGACTTCTCCTCGGGGTCTTCTATGAATTTTGGCAGGTGCCAGCCCAGTGGTTCCTGAAGAAGGAGTTTGTCTCTCTCTTTGCTCGCTTGGCTTCTTATTGCACAGAGAGGACCTACCTCATTGGGGTGGCACTGCTCAGCACAAGGTGGCTCCACGGGGCTGGATTCCCTCCCACTAACCACAGTTTCCCAAGTACAGTCTCTCAAGCCCCATCGCCTGGCGCTGAAGTGCCAGCCTCCTGCATTCTTCCATTAACGCAGCCTGTGCTCAGCAGCACAGAAGATGGGAATTTGGGCGTCAGTCAGGGTAGCCTTCTTCAGAAAGAGTGGTGTGTGAGGCAGGCACTGGGAGCGGGTGGACTAATCTGTCCATCTTTGCTACACAACTACGCTTGAAACAAAAAGCTTGGTTTATAGACCAGGGCCTTGGAGAGCCAGCTCACTGATTGCTTCACTAACCTAAACAGGAGCTCAGAAGTCGGTCATTTACGCGGAGAGCTTTGTCGCAAGCAGTGGAACCTCTCTCAGCATTCTCTTTGGAAAGTCATATTCTGCTTTTACCTTTTCTGGTTAACTACACCCAAGTGCTTCAGCCTAATTGAGATCGAAAATTGGGGAAGCCTATGAAGAAAACAGAAACGCTAATTTGAAAAAATGTATGCACCCCTATGTTTATTGCAGCATTATTTACAATTACCAAGATATGGAAGCAACATAGGTGTTCATTGATAGATAAATAGATAAAGAAGATGTGATACACACACACACACACACACACACACACACACACACACTCTGGAATGTTATGAAGCAATAAAAAAGAATCTTGTTATTGATGACGACATGGATGGACCTAAAGGGTATTATGCTAAGTGAAATAAGACAGAGAAAGGCAAATACCATATGGTTTTATTTAATTATGCTATCTAAAAAAAAAACAAAACAAAAAACAAAACAAAAACAGACTTATAGAAACAGAGACCAAAGGGATGATTGCCAGAGGGGTGGAGGATATGGGAAATGGGTGAAAGGGTAAAAAGGAAATAGTCAATAATATTGTGATAAGTTTGCCCAGTGACAGATGATTACTAGAATTAGAGGGATGATCCCACTGTAAGATGTAAAAATGTTGAATCGCTATATTGCACACCTGAAACTAATATAACTAATATAGTATTATATAACAACCATACTTAAATTTTTTAAAAAGTGTATCAAAGAAAAAGAAAGTTGAGGAAACCTAGGGCTCACTCTCAGAAAAATTTTGGTGGTCAAAATACTGGAAAATCTCATCTATTAAGTATTAAAGAGAGTTACAGAGAAAATTGGGTTTTTGTGTTTATGAGCTTAGAATTTCCTTCGTTGGTGTCTTATTTCTGAAAAGTCTTTTCTCTACCACTGGAAAGCTACAGTCAAAGCTTGTGATCAAGCCTAACAATGCCTTGCTTCTTGTTGCAAATAGCCACTGTGTATCAGGAATGGGATTTAACAAAGGGCAGTACCTGCCACTGGATGCAGAAGTTGATGAGGAAAACGCTCTGTCCCCGGAAGCATGCTATGAGTGCAAAATCAACGGCTACTCTAAGAAAGACAGCAGACAGAAGAGAAATATTCACGAGCCTGAACCCACTGCTGTGAGTAAACCTCACTTTGTTTTGTCTCAAGATTTTATCCATATGAAGTCATGTGTACCATGCGGTAAAACTTTATGTAGCTTCAGTGAAGCTACGACTATCTTGAAATTTAATGGCTGAATTAATGGGCACAATATGGCAGAGGCCAGTCAATCAAAATTAGTTGATTATTAGCTTAAAACACAAGGACTGGGGGAAAAGACTTTAAGAATCACAGATCATATGTTTTTAGTTTTTGATTGATTTGTGCCAGAGGGCAATAAGATGTCCATCTAAGAAATAGTTATTTTGAAATGATTCAAAAAAAAAATATTTTGAATTTGTCCACTTCTGTTTTATACATCTGTAGCAAACTAGGCCGATGTTAATTTTCAGTAGGAAACCCGACTAGGCCTCATATTCTGTGACAATTGGTGAGATAGGTGTTCCTCCCATAGAAATTTTATCTCCAAATAACTTGTAGTTTGTAAGAAACTGAAGATCTGAATTGCCTGCTGCTGGTGTTTCTCGGCTGTGAGTGGTCTTCCGCAGAGTGTTGTGGGGGTGGGCCACAGACTGCCTGCTCTTGAATATATGCTCCCTGACCCTTCCCGCTCATTATCTGTGTTACATGGGTCACGTTTACTTAACCCCTCTCTACCTCAACGTCTTCACCTGTAAAATGGGAATAAAAATACTTACCTCTGAAGAGTGGGTGACGGGAGGGTTGAGCTGGTACTGTGAGGTGCCTGGAATAGTGCCCGGCATATATATTGCACACATTCAGTGACTGTCACTGAGTCGTATTCAGTATCTAGAGATGATGATGATTTTCCCCAAAGATCAAGGATAGCACCACTCTCTTTAGTTAATGTTACTGAGAAATTCCTCCACCAAAAACATCTATTCGACCAACTGTGTGACTTGGGCAACCCGCTTCAGTTTTCTGGGTTTCAGAAACTTTCATCTATAAGACAAGACTTCTGTAGCCCAATGGTCTGTGGTTCTATTTCATAACAAATAATAGACCAGTATTCCATTTACCTTAAGTAAACTAAAGCACCTAACTGATTTAAATATGACAGTTGAGGTATTCATCAAGTACCCTAAACAACAAATCCAGATATTTTATCTCTGAAACCTTCCCATTGTGGTACTTGGGATGAATCTCTCTGAACACTGATGACACTTCTGGGCCACTGAAGCCAAGTTCTTAACAGGCACCCAGCCAAAGCATTATTTTTTTATTGTTGTTGTTGTTGTTTGGCCTGTATTACTAAGAATATAGCATTCTTAAACCTCCCATCTCTGTGAGCAAGTGAGACTTGGCTTATCTGGGCCCTGCCCCCACTGGCTTTTACCAAAGCCGATTCAACCCTGAGCCCTGAGGACTCTGCAGGCTGTTCCCTCTGCACTAATGGCTGCTAGTAAACATACTCCCACACTCTGCTTGTGGTTTGTGGGCCTTAGAAATCCAGCCAGGCCTTCAGAGTGAAGATTTCTCTGGGGACAGTCCCTGCTGTTGGATAACAGCTGCACTTCTCGTTTTGACGTCAGAAAAAAAAAATTACAATCTTTTTCTAAATTGTCTTTTTTAAATTATTAATATGCATGATATTTCACAAACTCATCAAAAAAACTTGAAATGTGAATACTTTCTGTAGGCTCAGTCCTGTAACTTTACCTGGATAAGGCTGAGTGAAAAGTCGTAAGGATTTGCAGGGCAAGCCCTGTGGAATTGACCTTTTCTTCCCGCTGACCGGAAGTTACAGTCGCCTCCTTCCCAAGCACTGTTCATATGGAAAGCGCAGAAACGGGGAGCAATAAGTTGTGGCTGCAGCCCCAGCAGCAGGCCCCTTTCGCGTCCTCTCCTTGTGTTCTGGAAGCTCTTCCCACACCGTTTCCTGCTTTTTCTCCAGGTGGAACAGACCAGCCTGGAAAGTGTTGACATGGACAGCCCCGTGAAAATGAAGTTCAACCTCTCTGGCCTTGGCTCTGAGGAGCACATCTTGGAACTCATGCCCGCCATCGAGCCTCTCAATAATCACATCCGCTATGTCATCTCCCAAGGGAACGATGATGGCATCTTTCGCATCCACCAAAGGAATGGGCTCAGCTACCTGCACACAGCCAAGAGGAAGCTGGTGCCCGGCACACACACACTGGAAATCACTAGCATCCGTCTCTACAAGAAGAAGGAGCTTAAAAAACTGGAAGACAGCAATGAGGACGACTACCTCCTAGGGGAGCTCGGGGAGGCTCTCAGAATGAGGCTGCAGATTCAGCTCTATTAACCCTTTACAGACTTGGTTCCAGGCTCAAATCCCTGCACAGCCAGCCTTCAGAAGCCTTTGAGAAATCAATGACTAGTTTTAAAGAGGAGAAAAAGACAATTTTGGTTCTTTCCTCCCTGTCTCAGACTTCAGAATGTTGACCCTCACAGGGAGGGATAATTTAGACTCTGGTGTGGCCAAAGATTTGAGTACAAAGGCAACCGTGGTTACTGTATTTTTTAGATAACTTCACTTTAAAATATATTAAAAAAAGAAAAGAAAACCTAAATGTTCAAGAGATCAGCATATGGCACTAAATGCACAAAAATAATGTGAGCTTTTTTTTTTCTGTTAGCAGTCTGTAACACTTTGGGTATTTTGCTATAGTTGCTAATTAAAAAAAATATAGATGTTTATTTATTTTTAATGCAGTAATATATGGAGAAATGAACAAACTATGTAAACAAAAAGGGAAACTCACTTGTTTTTCTTTAGATTTATAAATTTGAGCTATTTCTTTTAGAGGTGCTTTTTAAAAATTCAGTAGATTCAAGAGATGTTTCCTTTGGTTTTCTGCCAGTCGTCCAACTGGTACACATCTGATTATTTTAAAGAAAGCCTCACAGAGCTGAGTGGGCAGTGTAATCAATAATTTAAGAGACAGAAATGTCATGAGATCTTTTATAAAGGAGATCAAAGCCAGAGCGGCTCGTTGTGACGATATTTCACATCACCAGACACACCAGGCAACGAAGATGAAGCACGACACTGTAGCAAAATACCTTGACTGCTTGTGAGACCAGTAGCGTTGCAGGCCAAACCGTACTGTATTTCCTTCTCATAACCTCAAGGAAGCACACGTGCTACCCACAACACCTCATTCTTACCCAGGGTGTGCTGCATACTCGTGGTACCGTAGGCAGCTGAAGAACTGCCGTTCCTTTGAAAAGGAACACCTGGCGTTCTGTAGTGTTTGGTGCTGTCTTAGATTAATGGTGCATTTATTATGTTCAAGCTATTTCAGGATTGCCATATGTGCAAACAAATCATGCAGTACAGCCAAGGAATATATGTTGATTTTTTTAAATCCATTTTTTTTTTAGAATTTTCATTAATACTGTAGTTATACACCATATGCCTCGTTTTATCATAGCCTATTGTGTATGAAAGATGTTTGTACAATGAATTGATGTTTAGTTTGCTTTAGTCATTTAAAAAGATATTGTACCAGAACGTGCTATAATAAAGAGTACGTCTCCGTGTTCTTCTCAACCCAAGAACCTGTCCCTGGACCAGTGACCAAACCTCATATGTGAAATGGCCAAAGCGCATGCAGGCTCCGGGTTGCTCTTCTCACACCTGTGCTGACCAAAGATTAGTAACCAGTTATATCCAGTTTGGGTTTTTGTTTTGTTTTGTTTTAATAACTAAAAAAAGAAACAGTGTAAATTTGTAATCAAGTGTTTGTGAGGAAAAACTTATGGTTTTGGGTCTTGTTTGTCTTTGTAGGTCTATGTATCAAATATGACACTTTTCTTGCAATAAAGCTTATTTTGGGGTAGTTTTCTGGTTGAGAGTTTTATGGGACTACAACTCCTGTTGTTTTTGCGGGAGGGGCTGGGAGCTTTGCTTTACGGGGACCTGTAGCAAAGTACCAGGAGAGCCAAGGCACATTCACAGGAAAACAAAAGAATTTCGTCAAATCTGTGACACCAAGTAAGCCGCAGTGTTCAACTGACGATTACAGTTTCAAGTCACATTCAAACAGAAGAGCATAAACGAGGCAGTTGTTCCTTTCCAAATAGGTGCTAAGCCTCTTAGGACGTATTTTCTAGAGACGTCTGTTTCTTCACTTCATCCCCACATGTGCTCTGAGTGCCACTGTGTTAAAGCACCCTAAAAGCACCCGTGAGGAAGTCAGACATCCTTTCAGTCTTCCTTCCTTTCAGTTTCCCTGAACTGGAGTTTTTAAGCAAAAGTACCTAGCGGGCGGAAGACGGGCCAAAGACATCTTCACCAAAAATCATCCAAAGGTTCCTGTCTCTTGCGATGTTATGCACTTTCTTCAGTGGAGAAGTGGTTAGCGATGACAAGTGATTTAACAGGAACTCTCTCTTTGATATACTGCTGAAATGAGTACAGAAACTTCTTAGAAGTTAATTCAATACAGGGTTTGAGAATTTGTGTGCTTAAATTTTTCATCCAAGAAATAAGAAAACAAGGAAATATGACCGATCTTAACGCTGTTCTTTGCCAATCAGAAATTAGCTGCATGGAATAAAGAAAGTATGTATTTGCCTCAGGGCATCCTTTAAAACTTAACATGCATATTCAGTTTTATCTGGCATCCATTGTTGGTATAGCACGAGCTCCATTACATAAAACTACCTGGAACCAACGTTGACTCCAACTTTGAAGGTTGAGCAACAGTTTAGCTCTAACCTGCTCTTGAGGAAGTTTGAGAATCCACACCATTAGGTGCTTTACACAGAACATAAGCGATAAAAGACCGTTAGGGGCTTTATACGTAAGAATGTACTGGAAGGAAACGACTATCTCAAGATGCTCCTTCCAGGAAGAACCTTCGTAGGCACCTCTGGTGCTTTATTGCAGTTCTCTGTGAGCACTGACACAGCCGTGATTGATTTGTGTCTCTCTGGTAATTAACCGCTAATGATATCTTCTGTACCATTTTGTCATTCCCGTTAATTGTCCCCTCAGAAATTACCTCAGCTAAGTTACAGAAAACTTTGCACAAGAGTAAAGTATGATGCAAGTCTTGACATATAAACCAAATCCAGTGAGTACATATACTAGTAATGATAAGCAATAATTAGGTCTTGAGCTGACATGAATTTAGATTTGGAGCTATTTAACATTTAGTCCTGTTTAGTACTTTTTGATTTTACTGCTTGCTTTTGGTAGAAGAAAGTTGTTCACATTTGCACGTGAACTTTGAAAATAATTTAGGATAATAAATAAGGATTTTACTCTAACATCAAACGTCTGCCCTTTTTAATTATTTGGGAATATCAAACAGGATCATTCATATGCTCTGTCCCTTCTAAATACTCCAAGGTTTTATCTTGCATGAATTACCTTTTTGGTTCACAGAATAAATGCTTGCGGTGAAGGATGGGGAATACAACTAAAATTTATAGAACTTCAGTCTGTTTGAGTCCCACAATTCTTTAGGTTCATACCCTATTGCTTCACGGGAAATGGGTCAATTCACTTGTTAAAATTAAAGCATGGGGATCTGCCAATATTTGGCCATGTTTGACCTACAAAATGTTACTTTCATATCGTTCAATTGAATATTCAGAAATATTCATGTACCTCAAATGAACAGACCGAAAATCTGAAAATTTCCCTTCTCTTTGAAAGATAATTCCATTCATGCCTTTCAATGCTGCTTGTGGCCCATTCTACTCCTAAATTAGAGTAATCCCCAAGAGACTATACATAATTTATTCAAACAACCACTTTCATGCTCCAGAAACTTTGGAAAGAATCTAAATCACACATCTTTGGGAACTTGGGGAGATTATTGGAGTCTGTTTAAACATAAAGACATCTATTGGAAAGGTTAAAATATAGCACAATGTTTAAAAAATAAAAATAAAGAGGAAACTAGGAATCGTTACTTCTAAGGAGACAGAGATGGAGATTCATTAACATCCCACAGAAAGTGAGAGCGACAGCCATGTTTGCAATCTCAGCCAGCCTGCCTTTGATAGCTAGTTTCTGGTTTCTTTTTCTTCCCCCGCCCTTGCCCCCACGGCATGATTGCTTTCTCAAGTAAGTACAAAACCATGGTTTTCTTGCTTAATAAAAAGTTTGTGTTTCTGATCTTAATTCTCCTTGAAAATCCTTTTCATGCACAGAGCAGTGGAGTCCTGAAATACAATGTACAGCTCATAAAATTCAGCATTTCAACCACTGAGGCAGTATATCACCTTGCAAGTAAGAGAGACCTTTCGTGGGGGTTGGGGCAGGCTCATTGACTCCCTTGGATCTGCACCCCCTCTGAGACGCTATCCACCCACTTCTGGATGCACAGGTGGGTAGGAATCTTACGGGTGTCCCGGTGTGATGTGTATAGCACTTTTGTTCAGTTATGACTATCCAAATAGTTGTAAATAAAAGGAGAGAGAAAAGGAACAATGACTCAGGCCGTATGATAGCGACGTCAGTGCTTGGCAGACCTGTGCTTGCATCCATCTCCTTGGACAAGCTACGTCGCCTCCCTGAGCTTTGGTTTCTTCCCCAGGATGATGACTCCCTACAGTGTGACAGAGGACTGAGTGAGGTAGTACAGGCAGCGCTGTCAGCATAGGGCCTGGCACACAGCAAGCACTGAGTAACCGTCAGCTGCTCTTCCTCCTCCTCCCCGTGCTGTCACTGTAATCACTACTAGGAGAACACGACCCATGTTCATGCAAAGCCCCTTCCCGAGCTTGGCCTTGAAACTGTGACCTTGCCACTGAATTGTATGCCTACACTCAAGCCATGTCTCCTAAGTGGTCTGGACCTCTAGGGACTCTGGAAGTCCTAGTGCGGTCATGAGCATTTACGTTCTCCACCCTGCCCTCCTCTGACTGCAGTCGTGGCCTTTGGCCCTGGAAGTCCATGTCACAACATGGCCAGAACCCTCACATCTACAGACTCCTAGAAAACCAAACATGAAGGGAACAGAGACCTCTGATCATTCCTTTGGGGATATATCAGTGTCATGGAATGTCAGAACTAGAAAGGCCTTTAGAAACCTACTCTTACTTACAAGTAAGGGAACTGAGGCCCAGAGACGTAGCCCAACTAATTGCACTGCTGGTTTCCACTGAGGTGAGAGCAGAGGCCTGGTTGCCCGGGTGTAGTCTGATGCTATTCATATTTCCACTCCATGGTAAGCCTATTTGGATCTCTTCTAAACCCTGAGGATATAGGCCAGTTCCCATGGTTTTGGCTCACATTGAAGCCAAAAATGTTTTCCAAGCACACTTCAGGCACCGCTTTGGGTTTCGTCTGCCCCACCCTCCGTGTAACTGCTCCCAGAGATCAGGGCGCACACTAGAATGTCAAGGTCCTAACTGCCACAGAGGAGACCCCACCTCATATACTTCTCTAAAAGCATGCTAGAGCCCTGGCTTTCAAAAGGTTAAATGTTTTATTTAAACCAGACCTGCCAGACGTTAAAAACACATACACATTTGTTTTACTAAGAACGCTTAAGGAAAGTTGCTGTGTTGCCTAATTGTCTTTTTTTTTCCCTTTTCCTATGAGCCCCAAAAAGATATTACTACTAGATTAAGTTGGCTCACTCTTGAAATAGCCAAGAACCAACAGCTCATATTAGTCACTCTGTTAGGGCTGCAGATTAAATGTCAGGATATAGGATAGACATTTTTCCAAAGGAAAACAGGAAAACGCTTTACATGATTTTTGGAGCAAACCATAAGGAAAGTTAACATTAACAGCCTTTCCTAGACAACTACTACTGCATGTATGAGTTCCACTAATGAAATAGCAGTAGAGACTATGAATGGCCAGTTCCTGAAAATGTATCAAAAAAAAAAAAAAAAAAAAAGGCAGCCTGTATAAGGTGCCAAGGCAGCCTGAATAAGGTGCCTAGGTTTTCCAGTCCCTCCTTTCTCCTGCTCTGGCCCCAGCATCTCGATACTGAGGAAGCCTGTTCATGCAGGGGGTGCTGTGCATTAATGAGTAGTTAGGCCGGAGGCACGGTCCCAAGACCCATGGCCATGTACCGGACCTGGGACCTCAACCTGGGATGAACCCATATCTTAGTCATTCTGGTAAATCAGAGCCAAGGCCAGAAAAAGTGTAATGGATAAATGAAGGGAGGAAGAGGATTCTAAGACTCTCCTATTGTCCACCACCTTGGGTAGTAGTGGACCACAAGGACCATCATGGACCACCAGGATCCCCATGGGGAGCTGGATCTCATCTAAGGAGTAGGTGGTTTCATAGCAATGGTTTTATCTGAAATCTCCTTAACACATTTCTGGGGATCATTCTGGAGGCACCTTCTCTTCTTTCTGGAGGACTTTCTTGATTTATGCTGCTTTTCTGTACCTTTCTAGGGAGCACCATGGATCTCACCCAGGATGAGAGCAGATTGAAAGGCTCTTTGGGAAAGCTGACTATAATTTGGATATGTCACGTGAGAGGACGCTCGATCCGAACCTGGACTGAAGCTGCCATTTCTTCTGTGGTGTTGTGGGTGGGAGAAGAGGCCCAATAACTTTTCTTAGAGAGAGACTGCACAATTCTTATTGTTGAAACACATTGACTATATGAATATTTGTAGGGTATCTATTACCCAGTCCTAAAAAGATTTCCCTCCAAAATCTTACAGCCAATTCAGAAAAACAAGACAACCACATAAGATTATAAAATGGAATATGGTTAAGGGCCATAGTGAATGTCTCAGACAAATGTCCCAGACTTTGTCTTGGAAAAGGGACTGGCAATTGAAATGTAGAGATGCTGAAAATGGTCTCCCAGAGACGGTGGGAGCTGAGCCAGACCTTGATGAATGAAGCAGATCTAGATACAAGGCAGAGAGTAGGTAGGATTTCCTAGACGATATAATAGCATGAACAAATGTTGGAAGTCATAATGTGGATGGCATATTGGAACACAAGGAAAAGATAAGCCAATGGGCCTTGAACAATGGTGCCATGAAGAACAAAAGGTAAGATCATTAGCTAAGGTGGGGCTCAGGCGTGAGGGATCCTGAACTCTTTGCTAAGCCATTTGAACTTTCTCCTGTAGTTGACAGCTAATGAGGGGTTATTGGTGTATGATGAGAACCGATGAAGAAGAGAGGACCTAGAACCAAGCGCTGGGAAACTCTTAAATCTAGAAATAGAATGGAGAGAGTTGTCAGAGCATCTGAGAGAAAAGGAAAATGGAGAAGTAGTAGTAAAACCAGAAGAGAAGGTATCTGAGAAAAGTATAATGAGAATTTTTGCTAACAAAATCGAATCTCCTTTTCTACCCAGATCTACTCACCACACCCTCCAATCTTCCTCTCTTCCTTCACTTTAGTCAGTTTGTTGCAAGAAGTGACAAAATAAACCACATACGTGATCCTTGTCCACAAGTAGATCTGAGAGGTGGCATGGCACAGTGGGAAAAAGGTTGCCTTTGTGGCAAAAAGAATCGGGTTTGTATCCTGGCTGACACTCATTCTCTGGATGATAATTAGTCAAGTTATGCTAAGCTTTCTAAGCCTCAGTTTGTGACTCATCTGCTTTTTTGGCATTTCCAGCATCCTTTCCCACTTCTTTCTGTGATAACAGTAAATTTTGCTTTGAGTAATGACCCAGCCGGCCACCATCACACATAGTCATATTAGAACTTTAAGGATCTCTGCTTGTGCCCATTAGATATTCTATCCCTGGAATTTGAGTTTTGAACAGAATAATGCAAGAGCAAATAAAGTTCTTGCATTCATCCAAGCAGCACCCCAGTAAATCTGTGGGTCTGTTCCTGTAATCTAGATCCCAGGAACTGATCCATTCTGTTTTCTTTCTAAACCTGCTTCTTCAGTTTTTCCAAAATTCTCTGAGCTATTCTTGGAGTCGATTACTTCTATTGTTTGCATCTCAAGAACTCTAATACCTACCACCTACCATACTCCTAGGATTGTTATGGAGATTAGAAGTATGGCAATCTCCAAGCACAAGACCTAAAATATAGGGCATTTAATAAACTAACAGCTGCTTTAATGATGTCAAGAAGGAGCCTGAGTTCTCAGTCCCATCGCCTGTACCCTCTATTCCCATGAATAACTAAGCCAGGATGGAGCTGCTCAAGATGAGTTCACTGTTCACAAGAGCTCTGCCACTTTTATTCGTTATTTCTTGCATCCTCCCATCTCTCTGGTTTGGACAGGACAGAATGGAGTTGGGCAGGGCTGTGCTGGGCTCAATCCCAGGAAAGGTAAACCACAGACAAGCCTCTTTGTTTCTGAAGCACAAGCTGGAAAAGGTGGGTCTGCTCTGCCCGGGAGCAAGTGTTTTGTATTTCACAAAGGACCAAGGAAAACTGCAATCAGGGAAACCATTCATGATTTCTGAGGATTATGCCCAAAAAGAAGGGTAGAAATAGCCCAGCTAAGTAGAAGAGAGATAAATCAAATGCTGTAGTTTTATGTCAACCACTTTAATTAATTAAGTTTCTTTCCATGCTGTCATCCTTTGCTTTTCCTGCAATATTCTTCTAAACTGTTCCCATGGGCTGATTGAGTACATGCACGTGAAGCTCTGTGTAGAATAAATAATTACACAAGACATTTTTGAAAGAATAAATGCATTTGGCCTAACAAAACCAATTCACATCTTAAAGACTAGCCAACTTCTCCAATGCCGGTTATGTCAGCAAACTATTTCTCCAACAACGTGGCAGTTTAATTCTTCATCTTTGTCTCCTTAGCTATACTAAACACAAATGGTTTTCAGAATAGAAGAAAACATGCTTTCCGGTGTCTGTTTTAAATTTGTTTTTATCTACTTTATGTATCTAACTTTGTCCTCGTGTTTGTTTTACAGCAAAAACAAAATAGGGGAAAGATATCAACCATGTCCCTGGAAGTTTATCTATCTGTAAGTTGCCTTTTGCTGTTGATTAAAAAAAAAAAAAATCTGTTTTATAGCATAGATCTTGTCCATAAACTACAGTCATCCACTTCCCTCACTTTGTTCAAGCCTCTTTTGAGGGTTGATGAAGGGATAGCCAGTGACATAGGAGTGTCCCTCCAAGGTCCTCCTAGTAGCAGTCACTTCTACTGCAAGGAATCTAATTGCCTGATCACTCTTAAAAAGAAGAAACTGAAACCATGCTGGAATTAGAGAGCCAGGACGAACAGCTGTGTTTCCGAGGCCCTGGTCCTGCCCGTCCAATAGCTGCCACCCGACAAGCCTGCAGACAAATCGCGCTTCCTAACAGAACATGTGCCTGAGGACGAGGCAACCCCTGGTGGAAGGTAAGCCCCCCGTTTCCCCAGTGGAGACTCTAAAAAAGAGAAAGAGGGTGAGTGGGGGGCCAAATTGAATCTATACCTTTTAGGAATTGTGTAAAATAATTTTTGCTTTCTATTTACCAATTTAGTTACACGTCTATTTAAAAATTGCATCATATCTAAGATAATACATTGATTTAATAGACTTTATTTTTCTACACTCACATCTTATATACCAATTTCATTTAAGTTCCTTGCATGCATTTTTGACCTATGTATGTTCTGCACTTTACAAACCATTTAAAATCATTTAACACAGATTTCCAAAGCATGCTCTCTCCAGTGTCACTTAAATAGTTTTGAGATACAGCACTTTTCAAGTGAGGCTGTATTACAGATTTTTCCCAAGCTACAAGTGCTCCTTTGCATGGTTTTAGGACAGTCAATTATCTTCATTCATCCTACAGATGTATATTAAAGATCTTCACAAAGAAATCACTTACTAATTTGCTTTTTTAAATGATGGTTAAAGAGTATCTTTAAAAAATTGCCTGAAACTTGCAATTATGATATCATACTGCAGGAATAATTACTTGATCTGTATTAAATTTATTTGCTTTAAAAAACACATATCTATCACACGACCTTTATAAAAACCAAAATTATCATTGATTGAACCTATTTCAAGATAATACAACTTCTTCGAACCTGTACTTTATTTGTAATGAAGTTATTGGGTAATCACCCCATAAAATAAGAAAATTTTGTAAAATTAACTCATTAAGTACCACCTTGCAATATATATTTGTCCAAATACAGTAGCATAAATTTAACATTTGTGCACATTAATAAGTAAGCCAAAAAACAATAATTAAACATAATTGTTCATACATATTAACAAGTTAACAAAGAAACAGTAATTTCATGATTGGAGCTTATTAATATAATTTTATACGTTTAATGGAAAGAGGGTTTTTTTATAATTAAGTTTATTGGGGTAACATTGGTTAATACAATTATATAATTTTCAGGTGTGCAAATCATTTAACATCTGTATATTCTATTGTGTGTTTACCACCCAAAGTCCAGTTTCCTTCTACCATATATTTGATCCCCTTTACCCACTTCGCCCTCCCTTTACCCACCTCCTTTACCCCATCTACCTCCCCACTCCTCCCCTAACCCCTATCTCTGGTGACCACTAGTCTATAGTCCACATCCATGAGTCTCTGTTTGTTTGTCCTGTTCCTTTGTTGCTTTTGGGTTTATATAAGTGATATCATGTGATTTTCAACTTTTTCTGTCTGGCTTATTTCACTTAGCGTGATTATCTCGAGGTCCATCCATGTTGACGCAAATGTCTATATTTCATCTCTTCTCATGGCTGAGTAATATTCCATTGTATATATGTACCACAGCTTCTTTAGCCAATCATCTACTGTAGGACACTTCGGTTACTTCCATGTCCTGGCCACTGTGAATAATGCTGCTGTGAACATCGGTGTGCAAATATCTTTATGGATATGATTTTTTAAGTCTTTGTGGTAAATACCCAGTAGAGGGATTGCTGGATCATATGGTAGATCAATTCTTAGTTTTTTGAGGAACCTCCATACTGTTTTCCATAGTAGCTGTACC
>NW_006436298.1:48733757-48740736 GCF_000325575.1 Pteropus alecto | reverse complement strand
TTCCTGCTGCTGACTTTAGGCCTCATTTGGGCTCGTTCTTGTTTTTGGAGGTAGGCCTGTAATGATATGAACTTTCCTTTTATGACTGCTTTTGCCATGTCCCAAAAGTTTTGATATATTGTACTATCATTATCATTCATTTCTATGTATCTCTTGTCCTCTTTTTTATTTCTTCTCTGACCCAGTTATTCTTCAGTAGCATGTTGTTTAATCTCCATGTATTTTTGGTTCTTCCTGGTTTCTTTTTGCAGTTGATCTCTAGTTTCAAAGCATTATGATCAGAGAATATGGTTGGGATGATTTCAACCCTCTTATATTTGTTGAGGCTAGAAAGAGGGTTTTTTGTCCCAAAGTTTTTTACCCAATCTGAGAATCTTTGATTTAAAAAAAAATAACATATAGTTTAAATTTCTGAATACAAAAAATATTTTTTAATTTACTAGAAGATTTGGAAAGTATAAGTTATGTTAAGCAAACAATAGCACCTACAAAATGTTCACATTCTAATCCCCAGAACCTGTGAATATATCACTACCTGGCTTTTTAAAAGAGACTTTGCTGATGTGATTAAGGCTAAGGACCTTAAGATGGGGAAATTTCCTGAATTATCAATGTGGGCCCAATGTAATCATATGAGTCATGAGAGCAGAGAATATGCTGTAAGCTGGGAATTTGTTAAAATTCCCAACGAAATTCCTATGTCGAAATACTAATTCTCAGTGTGATGATATTAGGAGGTAAGGCACTTCAGAGGTGATAGCTCATGAGAGTGGAGCCTTCATATATGGGATTAGCATCTCTATAGAAGAGACCCCAAAAAGCTCCCCCGTCTCCTTCCTCCATGCGATAACACAGCAAAAAGACAACTGTCTCTGAGCCAGGAAGCAGGGTCTCACTGACACTGAATCTGCTGACACCTTGATCTTGGACTTTCCAACCTCCAGAACTGTGAGAAGTAAATTTCTGTTTTTTATAAGTCACCCAATCTATGGTATTTTGTTAGGGCAGCCTGAACAGATAAGATAGTATTCTTTCCTGATTTTGATCAGAGAGAGATGTGAAGACAGAAAGAGGATCAGAGAAAAGCACTTAGAAAAGGACTCAGCTGAGCACTGTTTGCTTGCAACATGGGTAAAAGGGCAGTATAGTTTCCTAAGGTGCCATAATAGAGGACCACAAACTGGGTGACTTAAAACAATAGAAATTTATTGTCTCACAGTTCTGGAGTCTGAAAGTCTGAAATCAAGGAGTCAGTGGGGCCATGCTTCCTCTGTAACTTGTAGGGAACAGTCCTTCCTTGCTTCTTCCTAGCATCTTGTGGTTTACCAGAAATCCTGGGCATTCCTTAGTTTGCAGCTACAGCACTTCAGTGTCTACCTCCAGCACCACAAGGTATTCTCCCCAGTGTGTCATCTCTATGTTTCTTCTCCTTTTCTTATAAGGGTTCTGGACATATTAGATTAAGGGCCCACTCTCCTCCAATATGACCTAATTCTAACTTACCCTTACATTACATCTGCAAAGACTACAGTCATGCGCCACTCAATAGCAGGCATAGGTGCTGAGATGCATCAGGCGATTTCATCGTTATGGGAGCATCATAGGGTACACTTACACAAATTTACAAGGTGTAGCCCACTACTGTAACTGTATGTGCTGTACTTTTATATGACTGGCAGTGCAGTAGGTTTGTTTATACCAGCGTCACCACGAACATGTAATTGTAGTGTAAGCCCTGACAGTTGGCTCACTTTTTTATAATGGAAGTGCCTGACTTAAGCTTTAATTGCTGAAGCATCTACTTCAAGGATGGCTATCTCCAATAAACACATTGCCAGACAAATGGCTAAAGAGATAGGCTCCTCTCTGCTGAGGCTCCTTTGCTTTAGAGATCTTGGTTGGTTTTGATAACTGACCATTTGGGCTACTTGTGTTTTTCTCTTCCCAGTTTTCAAATTCCCACTCTTATGTTTTAAATTCACCAATAAAGAGTGAGCCCATGAAACTCTAGGCCCCCACCCTTGGCCTCAATAAAAGCAGAATCATAGGCCTTTGCTGGTGCAAGTGCGTCTTCTCTCGCTTGCTCGTACTCTCTCTCTCTCTGTCTCTCTCTCTCCCTCCTGCCCTCTCCCTTCCTCTCTCTTTACAACCTTGCTGTCTGCCTCCTGACATGCCTTGTATAGTCCAGGCCTTGCAAATAATAAACTCTTTTTATCTTCAAAGTTTCCTAACGGTTAGCTCTTAAAGGGCATCTTGCAATCGTAAGGTCCAGGCCTAATGTTGATTTAGAAAGTGGGGACATCTGTGGGAAGCTCACAGGGCCCAGGTGAATGCCTTCAGGCATTTCTAGCTGCTAGCATTACTATCGATAGGCTGAGCACAAAACTGTAATGCCTTAACGTTGCATCATTATGACGCTACCACGTTACTATGGCTATGACGTTGCTAATGTTAAGATGGTTACAAGGTCACAGCAGTTACAACTCTTTTATGGACTACCATCAAATATGCAGTTCAACCGAAACGTCATTATGAGGCACATGAGTGTATTTCCAAGTAAGTTCATATTCATAGGTGCCAGGGGTGAGGACTTTATTAACGTATCTTTTGGGGGGACACAATTCAGGACCATGAGCCAAGGAATGTGGATGGCATCTAGAAACCAGAAAAGGCAAGGAAACATTCTCCCCTGCAACCTCCAGGAAAGAGCACAGCCTTGCTAATACCTTGATTTAGTCTAGTAACACCTGTGCCAGACTTCTGACCTACGGAACTGTAAGATAATAACTATGTCGTTTAAGCCACCCAGTTTATAGTAATTTGTTACAGCAACAATAGAAAAGCAATACATAAGTACTTAGAATTTTTAAAATAATCTTTATGAGACAAATATAATCTTTTCAGCAAACAGTGCTAGAATAACTGTATATTCATATTAAAATATAAACTTCAACTCCTACCTCACGGCATACACAAAAATTAACTCCAAATGAATCATAGGCCTAACATAAAAGCTAAAACAAGGCAAAACCACAAAAGAAAAAAATTAATAAATTAGACTTTGCCAAAATTTATAATTCCTGCTCATGAAAGTCATTATTAAGAAAATGAACAGGCACAGCACAGCCTCGGAGAAAATATTTACGAAACCCATAGTTCACATGCACTGGTACCCAGGATATATTAAAACACTGCCACAACTCAATAATATAAAGATAATCCATTACTTTAAAATTATAATATTTGAAAAGATAGTTTACAAATGAAAATATACAAATGAAAAACAAGCACATGAAAACGTGTTCAACATAATTAGTTATAGGTGAAATAAAAATTAAAACCGTGATATGATATATTTATATAGCCACCTGAATGGCTAAAATTCAAAATAGTGACAACACTTAATATTGGCAAAGATACAGAACAATGAGACTCATATATTATTAGATGGAACGCGCAATGTTACAACCACTCTGGAACAGGTAGGACACTTTCTTATAAAGCTATACATACACCTATCCTATGACCCAGCAATTTCACTCCTAGGTATTTACACAAGACAAATGCAAACATGTGTCTACAAAAAGACATACAAAAAAGCATACAGGAATTTTCATTGTACCTTTATTCATAACAGCCCCAAACTAGAAAAATACCAAATGTCCCCAATCAATAAGAGACTGGATTAACAAACTGGCACATTCATATAATGGAATATTACTCAGCAATAAAAATGAGCAAACTACTGATAAACCCAACAACATGAGTGAATCTCAAAAATATTACATTCAATGAAAGAGCCTTACATAAAAGAGTACTTACAGAATGATTCCATTTGTAGAAATTCTAGAATAAGCAAAGCTAATCTATGGGGAAAGAAATCAGAATACTGGTTATTTGAGATCCATTAATGGATTTCTTTGACTACTGTCAGGTGAACTAACTGTATGAGGAACAACAGTGGAAATGGAAGGCATTGGAGGCTACTGTGATAATTTGAGTGAGAAGTGACTGTGGTTTTAACAATGGAAGGAGTGCTCTGACCCAAATCCTACCATTTTTTTATATGGCGAATTTTTAAAAATAAAATACATTTCTTATAGTTATTTAGGAAACAAGGTCTTTTCAGCTGCCCCCCAAGGCCAGAGAATCCAATTAACTAGGCAGCTGGTCTCCAACAACACAGCAGCTCTCCTGGAGTTTGATTTGGTGGTTTTATATAAAGAGAGAGAGCAAGAAATCCTCAAAGAAATCTTATCATGATAGATCATTTTCCAGTTGGTAAGGACATCAGTGTTCATTTTTACAATTGGATGTTTCATTCTCTAGTTACTCGGAAGAAGAAGGAAACCACAAAAAAAAAAAAAAAAAAGATCACATTTCTTCCTAAATCTGCCAGCTCTAGCGTTTTCATTTCTTTCCAATGGATGGGTTTCAAAGCCTATCAAATCACAGAGATGAAACTAAAATAGAGTGTTCTCATAGTGTGCACTGAAACAATTCTTGTGGTTTGTCGCTCTTACATGCTAGAACATCCCCTTTCATTGAAGGAAGATGGAAGAAGTCTTTGGAGAGAATCCTAGACTGAGAAAGAAAGATATTAGCTCCCTCAAATATCTGATAACTAACATTGAGTTCCTGTGGAGCTGTGAAGTATTACAGAAATGCACAGAACACCAAGGGCAAAGTTCTTTAAAACAAAGTATCCCAGACAGCTAGGTAAAAAAGTCTCTTATAAATTATAGTAAGGTATAATAAATAACAGTATTAAAGATAGTTTCGTAATGTGTACAGAAGATAGCAAAATAACAGTGAAATGAAGTGCAAGTAAGCTTAGGACATATAAAAGAGTCAGGGGTGAGGCTAATATAAAATTTGTACAATCAATTCCCTATATTTTCTCTGAACCACAGATTTGGAATGTGGTACACTAAAAATGGCCACAAATTCTTTGTAGCTTCTCCCATCAAGAGATGCTTTAATGGGCTGCCTTATAACTTGCTTTGACCAAGAGAATGCAGTGGATGTGACATTGTACAACTTCTGAGGCCACTCCTCAAATTATCTTGCAGCTTCTGCTTGCTCTCTCTTGGAACCTAACCCCCACGTGAGGGAGCATGGGTGAGACTGCAGGAGGCACTTGGCCCAGCCAGCAGCCAGTGCCAGGTGAGCCAGGTAAGCATGACTACAGCCATGTAAATAAACCCAGTAAGAAAAATCACCCAGCTGAGTCCACCACAAATTGTTGACCCACTAAACCAATAGTTTGTAAAATGTTTGTTGTTTAAGACACTACGTTTTGGGGGGATTGGTTATGTCGCAAAGCCTTCTCTGTGCCTTCTACCTGTGTGAAAGAAAATAGCATTAAGTTTTTCGTTGGCTAACACAAAAAGTGAAATCTAGTCATTTCCACAACTCAGTGTCCACGTGATTAGCAAAGTAATTGTTGAAGAGAGAACCCCATTGGGTATGATCTTCTGTTCTCCTCAGGATAAACCTGGCAGTCCAGATGAAGGAAATTGGTTATGAATCCTGGTGCTTATTCCATTTTTCATGAGTCTGAAATGTCTGTGACTCAAATATGGAACAATAACCTGCTGTCCTGCTGCAAGTATAATAATAAATATCAGGTGCAAATGGAACCTTAGGGCTAGATGGGGCCTCTGAGAAGTCACTCTGACTCCTGTCCTCTCACACTCTACATCAACTCCCATTGGCACCACCTTCATTATGTATGGGCATGTTACCACTTCGCGCCCCTTCCACTGCCAGTGCCTGGCCTAAAACCACTATCCCCTCTCACACTAATTACTGCAATAACCTACCAGCTGCCTTCCCTGCTTCCACTCTTGTCCCTCCCTACAGTCTGTTCACCTCACAGTAGCCAAAGTGATCCATTAAAACTGTAAGTCTGATTACTTCTGTACTTTTCTCAAAACCTTACAGCTTCCTGTGTCACTCATAATGGCCCCCATCCCCAGCTCTTTAAATTCTAGTACTCTTACATTTGAGATCTTGCTCCCCAGTAATCATTGTCAGTTTTGGCTCAAATAAACTCTTATAAAAATTAAAAACAAAAAACAAAAAAAAACGTTTAGTACTCTTCCCCTCACTCACTCCATTTCTGATTTTGCTGACCTTCCATCTGTTCTTGAAGATGCCAGGCTGACTTCCACTTAGGATCTGTGGATATGCCCCTGCCTAAACTCTCTTTTCACAGATAGCAACGTGTCTTGTTCTGTTCAAATGTTACCTTGTGAGAAGCCTTTCCTGATGGCCATTGATTTATGAAATTGCAGATCCTTATACCTGCCTCCAACACTACTTATTTCTTAACCTGGTTTAGAGTTCTTCACTGCACCTATGATCATCTGATAGTCTATTTATTGTTATCTGTGTCTTCACTCTAAGATCTATGTGCTTCAGGCCTTTGGTTTATACTCTATCGACATGACCTAGAACAGTGCCTTGCACATAGCAAGCAATCAAATATCTCTTAAATGGATAAATAAAGATCGAATATAAAGTGCAGCATGACTAGGCAGTAAGACCTTTTACCTCCAGTTCACCATCTTCTGTATGTACTATTGGGTATGTATTCTTTCTTGCTTTCTTCATTCACTGAAAAATACTTATTTGTATTAAGAACCTACAGTATGCAGACATTATTTATGTCCTGTCTTTCAGCAAGGAAAAACATGTCTAAGGTCCTGATGTTGTGTAATGTATGTGCTAGAGAGGAGGTAGAAAATAAGAAGAGTGGATAAGAAAATGTCAGCTAGCGACAAGACTGTGAAGGCAGTAAACTCAGTGATGATTGTTGTAGAGAATGGCTGGGGCAGGGGTGAGGAGTTGAGATCTGAAAGACAAAAAGTCAGCCGTGCAAAAATCTGGAGAAAGAACTTCCAGGCAGAGAGAATGACAAGTGCAAAGGACTCAAAGAAGGATTGAGCTTGGACTGTTCACGGGAGCAAGAGGT
>NW_006436298.1:48672148-48733721 GCF_000325575.1 Pteropus alecto | reverse complement strand
GAGAGGGGTGTTAGAGAGATGTGGGATGCAAAGGGACTTGAGGCCTGTATAAAGAGATTGAATTTTATTAGAGTTAAATCTTATTTTGAATGTAATGGGAGGCCATTACCAGGCTATAGCAGGAAATGAAATGATCTGATCTCCCCCCTAGCTAGCTTCTCTGTGGGGAGCCAAGGGCAAAAGTTGAACCGGAGGCCTGTGCTGTAATTCAGAGGTGACATATGAGGCGGTGGTAGAAAGGAGAAGCTTCTACATGTATCTGAGGTAGAGTCCACAGAACTTATTGATGAGATAGGTATGGAATAGTAAAGGAAAAACGAAGAAGTAAAAGAATGTTGAGTTAAGGAGCTTCCCAGAATGGTGAATGAGCCTGCCAAAGAGTGCCACCGTTGTCCTCTGCCGGGCCGGGACAGATTTTCCCTGTGGGAACAGCCTTCATTATCATTTAGCCGATGGTATTGTGAAGGTACCAGGCAATTGCACTGTGTCCCTTTTTAGAGGCCTTGGTAGAAGCTCCACAAAGGGTAAGGGTCTGTTGGAATAAAATTTTTAAAGGCATCATACATTTCTTCCAAGCTAGAGACTTGACTTGTCCCTTCCACCAGGTTGATATGAGTCCCATTAGGATATGTTTGCCCACCCAGGAGCTATTGCCCTAAAGCACAGCGTGGTTTGGCATCAAAATTATCTGATATATGGACAGAAAAAAAATGTTTTCTCCTAACTGCCATGTCCAGTAAGGATTCTTAATATTTAGAAGTCACAGAGGCATTATTGAGCAAAGAAAATATAATTCAAACTCGACATTTCCCCAAGGACCACTTCGCTTTCAGAATCCTCTCCTGCTCTACATATCCATTTCATATCATGAACCAAGCCCATGGAAACTAAGTGCCACAACTCTTCCCAGTCCCCAGTGCCCTATGAATATGTACAAGGAGAAAAAAGACATAAAAGGAATTTGGATCAGTAAAACATTACCACCATGTGGTTAACCTTCCACAAAGGAAAAGGAAAAAGGCAAACAGGAAGGTCTGGCAATATGCAAAGTAAGATAAGTTATAGAAAATAGTACTGGTAACTTCAGGAAAAAAGAAAACACATGCATTGAAGAGCAAATTAATAATTCAGTGATTATTAAATATCTTGATAGCAATTGGTAAACATCATGATAGCCTTCCATGTCTCTTCTCTAATCCTGGTTTTTAAAGCAGCAGCGAAACAGATCCCTCCCCCAACCCGCTCCCAAATAAAGAGGAATTTCTACCAAAAGAGGTGGTGAGAAAGTCACTCCAGTTCAAATAGTCATGAATCAGACCTGCCGCAAGAATGGTTCAAAAAACAAAAATATTCAAAAATGGAAATGCTGAGAGGAATAACCGAAACCCCAAAACTAAGCTTGTAAATCTAACGCTCCCCACACACATGCTTTAAGCACAGACCCAGCACTACTGTATGGCAGCAGTACTTAAACTTGAGCAGCTAAGTTAATTACCCAAACAATCTCCCATTAAAAGGGTACTGACAAGAATAGAGGTGAAAATGTATGGAAACCACAGTAAGAGCCCTCTTGCCTGAAAGACAAAACACTAAAAATAAAATCTCACCTATCAAAATGAAGGATGAGACACAGATAAGAAAATAATGAGAAACAGATGACAAAGTTATTTTCCTTTGTGGTGTTGCCCTGTTTTGTGTGTGTGCTGAGTTTCTGTGTCCTGAAAAGACATGAGGCTCTGAACACTTCTCTGTGCATTCTACCTGTGCAAAAGGAAGTAAAAACCATTTCTTTAACTCCAAGAGAAAAGGGCTTATGTCTTGTAAAAGACTCAGGAAATCTAACTACATTTTGAGCTCATAGAGGAAGAATTCCCCCAAAGGCATGGGAAGGCACTTTGGGGGATGGCCAAAGGAAGCCCTTCTGCCAAGGTTTGGTTAGAGATCAGATTTGGAAAATATGGTCCTTAAATCAAGCAGTGGAACACCTGCCACAGGACTCCTAAATGGTTTGATGGTTTTCTTTCTCCCCTCAGAGTTAACCATTAAAGGACTGATGCACAAAAATATTAACACCTTAACAGCCCCAGGGGAAGTCACTGTAAGAGTAAAACAAAACATAGGTCTTCTTTAGTCCATCACAAGGTCTAAAAGAATGTTCTCTCCTGGTTAGCGGAGGAAGGTAAAATTTATTTTATGTGCTTATCTTAGTTCATTTGGGTTGCTATAACAAAAATACTCTAGACTAGGTGGCTTCTAAACAACAGAAATTTATTTCTCACAGTTCTGGAGGCTGGAAGTTCAAGATCAAGGCATCAGGAGAGAGTCTATTTCCTGGTTCATAGATGGCTGCCTTGTCCCTGTATCCACACATGGTGGAAGGGACAAGGGAGCTCTCTGGGGTCTCTCTTATAAAGGCACTAATCTTTTTCATGATGACTCTGCCCTCATGACCTAATCACCTCCCAAAGGCCCCAGTTTCAAATACTATCACATTAGGATTAGGTTTCAACATGTGAATTGTAGGTAGCAGTGCCTCTGGAGGAGGGAGAGTATCTCACCATCATTTCTAAATAGGAAAACTGCTTTCGAAATGGTTTATTTAAATTTGGGGGAAAAACTGATTTGGATTTGTGGGTTTCATGTGGGTAAATGCTGGGCATTCTAGAAAAAAATATGAGTTCTAAATGCCTATCACTGAGTAAAGAAGTTCAACTGGACTTGAGGAGAGCTTTCTTGTTTCACATTTGGGCTAACCCTAGGCAGTGTAACAGCCTACGAGACAAAAGGCTTCAGCATTAGGCAACAAGGGTTCGAGGTCCAGCTCTGACATGTGCTATCTCCATGACCCATGACCTTGACCAACACTTCAGTGACAAAGTAGAGATTACTATTTACCTACCCCAAATCGTTGCTGGGGTTAAATGAAGTAAGGCATTTAGAAATCTAAGCACAGAGTCAGACACAGAGAAGATGCTCATTTCCACCTCCATCCTGTACTTGCTCCTGATTTTCCCACAGTTAACTCTCCCATGATCAGATCAAAACACGCAAATGACTAATTGTTTCCCTCATTTCTCTCCATATGGAGAAAGTCGAGGTTAGAATAGGTGGAACAAATTCTTTTGGTGTGACCTCTAACTATCTTTAGTGTTATGTGTCAAAATTAATTTATTCAATAATTTGGCTGATTTTTTTTCTACACCTCAGTCAACAGATAGCTGCCAAACAGCACTTAATCCCTGCCAACCCAGAAATGTCAGCTCCCTTTTCTAGTCATACCAGCCCCTCCCTCCCTAACTCTTCTAGAAAAAATAAAGTTCTCAGGAATACACCCAAATTATACCTTGACCAAAGGAAAGCAAAGTATGAGTCTTGGGAGCCTGTGGACTTTACCCCGAACCAGGGTTGGTTTGGGCTTCCTTCTTGAAAAGTTCATTTTGGGTAACTTTTCAGAATTATAAATTACTTTTCCTCCTGTCATTCTTGGTACAGAAAAAAAAAAAAAAGGCACATACAATAAGAAGCCGAAGTATAATACCTGAGCACTATAATCAGCTGGGAAAGTAAGTATCATGGAATGAAGCCAGCCAGGAAACAGAGTCTTGGTTTTTACATATGAGCTGGAGTCAGAAAACACGCTTGGTTAGGAAGAAAGGGGGAGAGAGAGGGGGCAGGAAAAGCAGGGCGGGGTGGGGGGGGGGGGAGGAGGAAGGGACGGAGAGAGAAACTTGCCTAAATGAGATTAACTTTTAAAAGCACATTTTATAAAAATACCATGACTAACTCATCAATATTGAGAACCATGATAATGTGTTTTTGGGGAGTAGAGAAAGTATTTACTGTGTGGCTCCAGCAGTAAAATGTGGGACAATGTGAGGTTGAAATAGTTAGCATTTCCAAGGTTTTCTTGCATTATTTAATAGTGCCCACAAGTTGGCCCTGCCCGTGAGACGCTTGCATCCCCATCTGTATATATCACATTCTTTGTGGTATGTGGGATGCTGCCCCAGTGCAAACCAAGGAGACCACCATGCAAGATTCAGAACACCCATTTTTGGTAGCATTAGTCACCCTTCAGCTTTACCAGGGTGTGTTTGTAATTGCGCCCAGGGAAAGCCAGGGCAGTTGAAGAAATCTTAGGAACTAGTCTTTGTTCCTGGGAAACTTTAATTTGTTGATTACGTGAGATTGGAACAGTGCCACCTACAACAGATGCTTTAGCAAAGAGGAACAGTAAAACAAATGATTGCTCAAATGTGTAGCGTCTGCAGAGAATCTGGGTAAGAATTGCTGGTGGTTAATGACCTAATCCCAGCAAGGTCAGCCAATAGTACAGTTTAGAAAGACTCAAATCTCAATTCCTCGGTGCACATGAAGCATAATTAAGAGGCAGCAGACTGAGGTCCTACATACGTTAATTGTCCCTGGGTTGGCACTTAATATCTCTAGTAAAGGTTCACAAGAGAGTTTTTAATTATGTATTTTAATTTCTTAAAATTAATTATGTATACTGTTTAAATTTTAATTTTAATTTAAAATTATAGATATAGGTAACTGGTATTACTGGTATTTAATAAGCTAATTTCACATTTTTCTTTATGGTGTTTGTCTAAGGAGGATGATAAGACCCTAAAGATAGTGCCAAATGAGGCCCTTGGCTGCAATAAATTTGGCCATAGCAGGTCAGATGGACAATAGGGTTTCAGAAAGATACAACACTACGCAGACTAAGAATTCACATTGCTGCCTACCTTCAAGACCATATTTCACAAAGCCTCAAACCTCGATCTCTCCTATCAATAATCATGGGGCCAAAATGTATTAAGAGTCAGTGACTTCTTCCGGAGGAAGTGAACTAGTCCTTAAGCTAGCCAGCAGCTTGTGAAATGAGTGAGTCAGCCTCACCAAAGGATAGCTACCCCTCTTTTGTTTATCACCACAACCAGACTGGGGGTGTGTGTATGCTATGAGATCAGAGAGCCCACCAGTGGTGAGTGTGCCATCATAAGGATTAGTATAGATCAGCCTAAAAGTATGTGTGTAGGTGTGCTGTGGGCCCGTAGGTGACCAACTCCATCTCTTCCTCTTCCTCCCTTCCTCCCTCACTCTGTCTCTGTCTCTGTTTCTGTCTCTCTCTCTCTGTGTCTCTCTGTATGTGTGTGTGTGTCTCTCTCTCTCTCTCTCTCTCTCTCTCACACACACACACACACACACACACACACACACATGTTGTATGGACCTAGTGCTAAAACAGCCTGGTGGAGAAGAAATTGTACTGAGTTAGCAATTGCTAAGCATGGATTCTTCTGATTCTCTTACTACTTTGGCTGTTTGACCCAGGCAAGAAATTTTTGTTGTTGTTTTGTTTCGAGTTATCTGTAGAATAAAAACGTTGTATCCAGATCCTTTCTCCTGTGGTCCCTCTCAATTTGGGTTAATGAGTCTGTTTCTTGTCCTTATTCAGTTTCTGCCTTATGCTGCTTAACTCAAAAGCGTACAACTTCTCAGAGCTTTCTTCACCGGGATGGATTTCATACTATGATATTCAGAGTGAACGTGGGGAAAAGTTTAAAGAAATACATACGGTGCTACAGTTTTTCAAGGGGCCACAACTCTTTCTCAAGGAACTGTTGGCAGAAGTGGAAATTGTGGAGGAGACGCAGATTTGATCCAGGTCTGGGTTCTTTTCCTGTCACAGCTCCCTAGAATAAATACTTCGCCCCCTTCTTTCCCTGGCAATGGGCCACATCCCCCTAGGCCACTGGCCATACACTTACGCCTGCCTGCCCCGTTAAGCACAATTCCCTCTCCCAGAAACGTAGTACCTTTCCTGCTTCCAGAAACCTGGGCCCAGAAAGGCTAGAGCATTGGCACCTCCACCCTCCTGAAACCTGGCCCCCTTCCCCTACCCATCCCCATTCTGCAAATCTGCCTCTTTCTTCCCAGCTGTCACTACCACCAGGCCAAACTAGGACACTAGAAAGTCTCTGTTCTCTTAGCTTTCTTTTAAAGGCATTTAATAATGGAGGTCTGCACCATATCCAGCTGGCTACAAAAGAAAAGGAAGTAGTCTTTATTTCTCCTTATTGCTGAACACTCATCAATTTCTCTCTGACCCTCCCACCACCTCCCCTGATTCCACCCATCTGTTTATAGTGCTGTCTTCTTTTCAGTTAATAAGCCAGCAAGTTTCTCTACTTGAATTTCCGGACTCATTCCATCTACAGATTTTACACACTTAGGCACTGAGCCCCTTAAAGCTGCTGGGAATCTCACTAAATTGTGAGATCTGTAAAGATGTGTGTCATAGAGCAACTATGGCCTGGGACCAGAGGGGAGGTCAGACTGACAATGGATGGTAACTAAGTTGTTGGCCCGGGGCTGCCTCTGCTAATGGCTTCCTTTACTCACCTTGCCAGGAAGCCTCAGGGCTTCCAAAAGGCTCATATGTGTCTGTGATACATTATCTGGAGAAGCCATAGAGATGCCAAATTGAATAAAGACTTGTGGATTTTTACAATAAGTAAATGAAATATTGTAAGGATGCCAGTCAGCATCTCGTGGGTGGGGGAAGGGAGCCAGGACCCCAAAGGCATTCTGTGGTTGGACCTTGCTCTCAGCACAAGGGCTGGTGACTGGTGCTGCCACTTGACTCTATGACATTTCCCTCCCTCTGAGACTTATCTGGTCCCTCTTGGTGGCACAAACTTGATTCAGAGTCCAGGGTACAGCACGCAGCCTTCCCACACAGGCTGAAGCTGCTGTACAAATCTGCACGCTCCAAGTGACTTGGCAGATGTTCCCTTCATTCAGTTTCCTTCTTGGACAGAACAAGAGAGGTCCCTATCTGCTGCAATTGAGTATTTTTTATGGAAATACAATTAAAAGATGCATTTATGGAAAACACAGTATTGGAACTTTGTAACACTAACATTCTTTTTGTTCTCCCCTTCATAAAATGAGACTTCAAAGCCACATTATGTCATATTGTGGATGAAAAGGGGCTGTGTTCAGAAAGGGAATTTCGTTATTAACATCACCGTGGTTAGCCCGAGTGCCAAGATTAACAAACCAGCCTAACCCTCTGGCAATTCATTGTCATTTAATATATATTTAGAGCCCACCCTGTGTGAAGAAATGGAGAGAACACACACGTGGCCCCTTCCCAATCAGACTTTACAGCCCGAAAGGGCAAGGCCCACATCTGGCATATCCTTTCCATAAAAATATTAAAATGCCACACAGGCATGGACCAATCATTTTAGGGACCTATAAACCTTAATGTTTGATAGGTGTAAGTTCTCTGTCTCTTTTTATTCCACCCTGAAACATTTTATGGCAATTTCAAAAGAAATAACAGTATTCTTTCCCTTTCTCGGGCTTTCAGTTTTCTACTCCTCCTCAAAAGCCTCTCACATAACAGGCCCTCTGCTAGGCACAGGAATAGAGCTGAGAAATGTATGGAACATGCTCTCAAAATTCTTGGCCTGCAAGGGGAGACGGGGATATGGGCAGAGGCGGGGGCAGATACGGATATAATCGGGGTGTTTATGACCTAGGTCGTGAAGGATGCAGCTCGGGACTTTGGACACAGTAGATAAACAGAGTGTTGTATATGGAGTGTGGAAGAGCAGAGGGAAGATTTGACAGTGAACTTTGGAAGCCGAGGAGAAAAATGGTCGATTTTGTCACTCAGAGTGATAAGTTGGAAGGTTGGGTGTGGGATGAATGAGAAGAGAGATCAGGGATCGAAGCTGCAGGAATGGCCAAGTGGAGATGGGGAAGGATGAATTCTAAGGCAGCAGGTAACTGAGTCTTTCCAAGCAGTATCCAGGGAGATCTTCAACCTCCGTGTGTTCCCTTTCCTCAAACTGGTCAACCTGAGAACATACCTGCGGTGGTGGACTGGTTCTCCTTCCACGATCACCCTTTTCCACTTCATGAAAGCAAGGCATCCATCTCACTACCCAGAATTTTACCATGGTGTAATGTCCCAGGGTGAAGAGACTTGGGGTGGAGAGGACGAAGATAGAAACAGTGGGACAATTCAAAATATAAACATCTATCTCATTGGGAAATACATTTCTAATTTTTTTATACTTTTTATATGTCTTTTTATATAAATTTACACTTATTAATTACCAAAACTTATAATAAGTTTCTGCTAGTTTGGTCCATTTTAAACTACTACAGATGGCAGAAATAACTCTAACCAGCATTTTAAAATCACATATAGACTTATGATCACATGGAATTTTTAAAAAATGTTTTAATTTTCAGTGTATGCATACTTTGTAAAAAGTAAGTATAATGGAGTTATCAATAACAGACTTTCAAGTATAAAAATATATTACATTAGGATAAAATTCTTGGAGGAGGTAAAACGGAAATACAAATTTAAAGAGAAAAAGGACTGATATAAAAATCTCCAATTATTAAAGAAGATACAGTTCATATATATGTGTACATATACACATATATATGAAGCTGGGCCTGCTGAAGCCCCCACATATATACACATTTGCTTATGGTAGAATTCCCTCTTTGTAGTTTACCGTTCTATAAATTTTGGCAAATGATTTCACCATCACAATCAAAATGCAGAATAGCTACATCACCCCAAAATTTCTCATATACTGCCTCTTTGTAGCCAGCCTATCCTTCCCCCAACCAATGATTGATACAGTGTTAGAGTTATCTTTTCCTAAATGTCATATAAATGGAATCGTACAACCCTTGGGTTCTGATTTTAACCATTTTATTGTGCTCATCAAGAGTTAATTCCTTTTTATTGCTCAGCAGTGTTCCATTGTATGGAGGGATCACAATTTGTTTATGCATTCACCGATTCGAGTTATTTCCAGGGGGGCAGTTTGTTTGTTTTTGTTCTGGCCATTGTAAATAAAGCTCCTATAAACGTTTGCATATAGACCTCTGTATGAACTTAGGTTTTCATCTCACTTGGGTAAATACCTAGATATGGGATTGCCGAGTCATGTATCAAATATAAGTTTACCTTTAAAAGAAACTGCCAGACTGTTGTACAATTTTACATGGTCGTACAATTTTATATTCCCCCCAAAAGTATATAAGAGTTCCAGTTGCTTCATATCCTTACTAGCACTTGATATTGTCAGATTTTTTTAAAAATTTTAGCCATTCTAATGGGTGTTTAATGGTATCACACTGTAGTTTTAATTTACATTTTCTTAATGGTGTTTAGCATCTTTTTATGTGCTTATTTGCCATCTACATATCTATTTTTAATGAAGTGTCCAAATATTTTATCAAAATTTTGTGGGATTTTTTTTGTTATTATTGGGTTTCGAGAGGTATATCTTTTGCCAGCTATATGATTTAGAAATATTTCTCCCAGTCAGTGGCTTGTCTTTTCATCCTTTTTATAGTGTCTTTCATATAGTAAAAATTTTTAATTTTTTTATGATAAGATCTAATTTATCAATTTTTTTCTTTCTTGCATTGTGCTTTTGGTATCATATCTAAAATCACTTTACTAACCCAAGGTTACAAAGATTTTCTCCTATGTTTTGTCATAAAAGTTTTGTAGTTTTAGATTTTAAATTTAGGTCTATGATATTTTTGAGTTAATTGTGTAAAATTTGATGTACGAGCTGAATTTCAAATTTTTTCACATAGTCATCCATTTATATCAACACCATTTATTGAAACATTTTTTAAAAAATGAATAGTGCTGAGTGTCAATCACTAGTATTTAGGTTTTATTGGCTACATTTTAAAGAGTAATAATGAATAATAACATGCTTTTCAAATGTCAGTTTTCATAATGTGCTGGATTAGATCCTTTGAAAGTATTTGAAATTACAATGAAACATTTCAGAGGGAAGGTTGATAACATGTAGAGGTTACATAGTTTTTCAAAATTATTTTTGGGGCAATTTGAGAAAAAATATCTGGAGATCACTCAGGTATCAACAGAAGAAACAAACAGAAAGGAAAGGATTTATTGAGGGATGTTGCAACTCTGAAGGCTAATAGTTTGACACTAGCAGAGAAAAGAGTTAGAGAAGCAAAAAAATGACAACTTTATTTCTAATTTGGGGGACACTGTTTGGGTGGCATTGTCACCAACCAAGTTCAGAAATACCTGAGGAAGAGCAGACTGGAGTAGGAGAAAGGACATAAACTCAGTGTGAGACGTGTCGTATTTGTTGTATTTGCTTGTGGATAAAGCAAGAAGTGGGTATTACTTTATGAAGTTTAAATTCGTTTTGTTTTGTTTGGACTTGGGCGGAGATTTCCCTTTTAATTTTCTCTCTTCCTCCTCTAAGGTAACTCTGTGTTGGATTATTTCTTCATATACAACTTGATGTATGACTCAGGCTAGTAGTAAAGTTTGTGTAGTATGATGGAAAAGCCAAGACTTGGGAAACATGCAGCCTTGGAGTGTGAATCCCACCTCTGCTGCCATTGTCTGCGTGACCTTGGGCAAGGTACCTTCTCTGAACCTCTCGTTCTTCGGGGGTAAAATGTTGATAATATCAGCTTGAGACAGGATATTAAATGTGATGTTTTGTCTCTTGGAATTGCAATCAAGGACAAAGAATAACAAGTACCCACACGCACAGTCTAAGAGGAGCTGATAAATCCGGATTTGTTTGTTTGTTTATGCCAAGTGAGTTATTAGGTCTGACAGAGGGACTATATGAATGCTAGAGCATAATTTTTTTAAAGTTATAAAACAAATAAAATACAAGATTACACACATGCAAATACAAGATTACCCACAAATGTACAACCGACACCCTGGGACTGAGAGAGAGAAGAGCTGGGGAGTGTGCCCAGGGCGGTGCCTTGCAGGGAGCAGTCCACCCGATTCCCATATTCCTATTGACATCTGTGGTCCTTCTACCATGGCCCTCGGCTGCCACCAGCCCTTCACATGGCCCCATGGGCATCTCCTCTCATGTCCAGGGACTTCCGGTCTCCATTTGTCGGATCCATGCAAGTTACTCTGCACCCCCCTTACCTGTAGGCTCTCCCTTTCTGCCTTCTATGCTCTAACCAGAGGGCCACCGAAACTTTTGGGTGTGCTTTCCCAGCATTTCGAGGGATGAAGCTGGGCCTGCTGAAGCCCCCACAAACCTCCCCTAGGTCTATTGGCCTCACAGAACACACACTAGACATGGACTTGCTCCCCAAGGCTGCACTCTGGGAATCCAGTCACACAATCACCTTGCTCTGGGACCACCAAACCCAGTGGGGATATTATGTTTTCCTCCCCAGACGTGGCCCAGGAAATACAAGGATAGGCTCAGGCTCAGAGTCCTCCCTCCCCTTCAAGCACCACCACAGGCACAGTCCGCTGGAACTCTTACTTCCTTTCTCTTTTCAACAACTTTTTTCCCCCAGCCTAGGGTATCTTTATCCAGTGGGGATGGGGGGAGGGGTACTTGGTGTGGCTGATCGTTTCAAGCTCCTAAAATACCTGAACCCGAGGCTTTTGAGATTAAATGCTCAGACTTTACTGTCTTTGTTCTCCAACTCCCTTCTGACACTCCTTCTCAGCATGAGGGACAATGCCAGGCTCTGGTCGCAGCCCAACTAGCAATGACATAGTGGCGGAAAGAGGTGGGGACCCCAGTTAATACTTCACATCCTCTCACTACATTTGTTTTATATGATGTATGCTTTAGGTGTGATCTGCAGAATTCCAGTTTTCATTAAGACCCGACTGGCCCACGGTCTGATTGCAGCTGGCCCTGAGTCATTTTCCAGCTGTGGGTCTCCGAGCACATTAGGCTGGCTCGGGAGACCACGGGCACAGGCCGCAAACCCCTGGTCTGAGGCAAGCTGCTCGAATCCCACTGGGAGGCCTTACTGCACAGCAGGGGAGCAGGAACAGGGAGTGAGAGCAAGGGGAGGCTGGTCTCCAATGCCCTGTCCACATCAGGGCAGAAACCCTGCCAGGATCAACAGCGTGGCTCCTGGCAAAGCCTCTTCCAGGCGCCCTCAACACTGTGGTCACCAAAGGTCTGTTTTCTCTGAGATGTGGATTTTGAAAATGACCTCCTGAGGTCTGGCACGCAACTCGTTCTTAGAGGAAAGAGGACAGGGAGGTGACGCCTCTCTCCAAGGGGGTTATGAAAGCAGAGCAGGCTGTTGCTGCGTGGGAATGGTGTTACAACAGCATGAGCACAGACTCAGCGTTCGCCTCCAGAAGACGACACTGCAGCCCAGGACGTGAAATCAAATCGGAGAAATGCACTCCCCGAAAGGACCTGGAGACCGCTGAATCCAAACGTTTCGTTTCATAGGGCCGGAAGCCAAAGCAGAACGCTGGTAAATGTTCAGCCACCGTGATGCCTCCCCTTCTGTTCAGTCATTTTCTCTGTGCGTTCTACCTTTCGCTGAGCTTTAAAAGACATCACGGGCAAGGTTTGCCTTGTTTTAGAAGATCAGTAAGCCACTGACCTTCACAACTCACTGGTCTCAGGTCTGGACTAGCCTGGGTTGCTTCGTGCAGACATCCTTGGACAGTGAGGTCAGGTGTGAGTCTGAGGGCTACACCAGCCGCAGGTCAAATGGCCCGTCACCCCAGCTGGGGTAGATTTGAAGTGCTTGGTACCTCAGCCAATAGTTGCCACCTGAACCAGGATGCTGGGAAGGACCTGACCAGATTTTGTGTCCCAACAGTGAGTTTCATGGTGGATAAAGACAATCCAGTTAGAGTCTCTCTTGGAAAGGTTTGCATGTGGGTCCTACTAAGGAGCAGAACTGCCAAGTGGCGGAAGCGGGAGGCCGAGACCTCAGAGTGGGGGTGTATATGCAATGGCCACCTGTAGAAATGAGAGCAGAAGCACCCTGGTCCCGCTGGGACAGAGGTGAGTGAAAACGGTGCAGCTCCCCAAGAGGTCTCACTGTGGGGTGACATAAGCCATTCCAGACGTCCTTCCCACCACATGTAGCTGAAAGGGCCTGAGCATCTCTGTCCCTCACAACTTGAAGTAGTAACATGATTGTAATTGATATTTCCAGTGAGCAAAACGTAACTCCTGTGGCACTGTTTGTTTGTTTTGTTTTGTTTTACTATTTATTTTAGTGGTGATACTTCTAAAAGATGCACATATTTTCCTAATTTCTAAAATGCCAGGTCCACGGTTCAGAAGTCAGTGCCTTTCTTCAAGCCGCTTGGCGCATCCTGATGTCCTCTGCCTGAGCCGCGCAATGTCAGCGCCTCACTCCGCTCTTGCCTCTGCTGAGAGAGGATCTCTCGACTCTCCTTCCTTCTTTCCTTTCCTGTTCTTGATCTGTCTTCTCTCATGACCTCCTTTTCTACAGAGAAAGCTGACGTTTACAGATACTTTTGACCAATTAGGAAGCGTCTCACACTTGGTGCATTTAGATCCATTCAAGAGGGCTCCAGCCAGGCCCTATGTTTTTGTTTTTGTTTTTTTTTTGGTGGGGGGTGGGCAGGGGGATGGACGATGCTCTTCTGTTTTTATTTATTTTATTACATTTATTGGGGGGGACATTGGTTAGTAAAATTATGTAAGTTTCAAGTATATAATTCTATGATATATCATCTGCATATTGCATTGTGTGTTCACCACCCAAAGTCAAGTCTCCTTCTGTCACCATATACTTGAACTCCTTTGCTCTTTTCTTCCTCCTCCTTCCCTTCTTCCCCTCTGGTAACTAGTACACTGTTGTCTGTGTCTATGAATTTTTGTTTGTCTTATTTGTTCATTGCTTTTAGTTTTATATCCCACATATGAGCAAAATCATATGGTTCTTAGCCTTTTCTGACTTATTTCGCTTAGCATGATGATCTCAAAATCCATCCACGTTGTCACAAATCAGGCCCCATGTTTTGCGCGCATTGCCCTGGCCATCCTTTGCTGTGCCCCTCTCCATGGAGCGGAAAGTCTGCAGGGTTAAGGGAACGTGATGACCTAGAACCCTCACCCCAACTCACACGTGGTCCTCAGAATTTCCCACTGGCCTGGGACAGTTTCTAGAAGAAGCGCCAGCTTCTTCTCTGGGTCCTTTCTCCAAACGGCACTTCAAAAGCCCTGGCAGGGTGTGGGGGTGGGGAGGAGGGCAAGGGGCAGCTGTTTGTGAGGAGACTGGACAGAACATGGAAATGTGCGGACTGGGGTGTCCACACACATGCATGTAAGGTCTCGGGCAGCCAGGAGTTAGCTTCCCCTCAGTGTTGATGTGCTGGCACAGAACCTTGATGGCTCTGAGAATCCAGACTCCTTTCAGGCCGTTAAGCAGGTATATTTGTCAACTTAGAATGATATAACATATTTTATTCGATAGATTCTAGCTTGATTTATAATGTTAAAATGAGAAAATAGATTACAAGGCTTTCATTTGTACTCTTGACCCTGACCTCGTAAACATGAGGGGTGGGCCTGGACTCTTAAATCAGGTGAGGAGTTCATATTCACCCAGATTTGTCCCCTTTTCCATAAAGACTCACAAACTGTCCTGAAGCAAATTAGAAGAGATACGGAATGTTTAGTTGGCCTTGACTTCACATCAAAAGGCATGAGCAAACCCCAACTGGGAACCAGACTGGCAGATTTTTTTCTGCCTCTTCTGTTTTTCCAAATTAAGTTCTCAAAGTCAAGATATTCCAAGGGCAACTTTCAAAGGGCTTTTTTATACCTTGCTCATTGTGCTTATCTGAGGTGGAACTAACTCTACAAGTACTTACTCAGGGAATTCTTTACCGCGGTGTTGACATTTCAAAAGGCTTTGGTTGGTTCTAACAAGTTTCTTTGACTTCACAAAGGAGGCACAAGCATTCTGTACTGCAGAGGCTCTGGGAGCATCTCCTTGTCCTGGCCCGTGACCTCCCAGTGGAGGAAGGGAGCATACACGGTTCTCACGCCATGCATCATTGTGGACTGCATAAATCAGCGGTTTGCCAATAAGAAAAGTTACTGCCTGGTGCCACTGTGGGAAAAGCATTTCCTTGAAATAAACTCATATTTAAGGGTAGAACGGTCAGGGAAGATTTTTTATATATTTATGAGATGGCAGTTTGTGAAAACTTATTTTTGCGCCACATAGCTCTTTCGAAATGGCAATAATGTTATTAAAAGAGAAGCCCTCAGACTTTTCAGTCCATAATGCCACAATCTGATTCTTTTGGGTAGCATACAGAAGCTTCTAAAATTAAAAATATATATATTTTCCTCTAACCCCACAGGCTTCTTTATTCCCCATCTTTTTAAAGTAAGATGAGGCCACATGAGGCCAATTTATTACAGTTAAATACTTCTCTCTATATATATTTTTGCCCATTTTTTTCAGAAAGAAAATTAAAACACCCATACATATTCCCTCTTCCTAAAATGTATATATCTCATATCTAAATTTTGAAGGTTCATTCTGGAAACAATAAACTTGCCTTTATCTTGACTGGCTTTAGACAAGTGAGAGAAATTATTTTTGTAGTTCAGGGAAGCCAGTAAAAAGTCAAGCTTAAAGCTGAATTCTAGCCAGTCTGGTGACTAACTGTAAAACCTCAGGAAAAGTCCTTAAACTTTCTGAGAATCAGTGACGTCATCTGTAAAATGGGAGTCATGACACCTATCTTATAGATTTTTCTGAGAATTACATAATAGCAGACATGTAAAATATTTGGCACATTTACCCTGGCTCATAGCAACCACTCAATAAGTGGTGAATATATTTGTAATATTATTGCCATTGCTTTTTTAACTATCAGTTTCCGAAATTTGCTATTGTGGAAGTATATCAATTCTGCAATTTGTCTGCCATTTCTTCCAAACAAATATCCACAGTACTTTTTTCAAAACTGGTAATTCAATAGATTTTTGTCAGCTCTCAACTGCCTCCTTTGATGAGTATTTTAGGAGGTCAGAGCAAATGACTTGGGGTTAGCATAAATTCCTACCCTACACCTGTCATAACTTGCTATATAAAAGTATAACTTTAATACTGAGAAAAGTATAAAAAGATCATTAAAAGTTGAGAGAAACTCTTTAGCTTCTAGTGGAATACAGTATGTACGGTTCTAACACAACTGAGACATTTAACACCAGCTACTAACAGCTGTGAGCTCTCCCCCAAAATAAGGGCAATATCGCCACCTACTGTTTCCGTTTACAATCACCGAAGAGAAATTGCTTTCTCTTAACATGTTATAAGTACAGGTGAGAAAACTTTTCTCTTCTACCTTATAAAACTGATACTTCAGTTTCTATTCCAGCTTCCAGAGGTTCACTGTTTGGAAAACTCTTGTTGAGGTCTAAAGGTGGCTTGAGATTGAGTGTGGGTCTTGGCTAAATTTAGTCAAATTTCTTCTCCTCCAGAATTTTGTATTTGTGTATCTGTCTTTAACCTTTCACCCTCAATTCAGTTATACTTAAAACTGACCTAATGAGTAGGATTTTGTGTGTGGTTTAGTATTTTCGCCTTGCAAATCGGACAGGCAGGGGGCACAGGGAGGTGGAAATAGTCTGAGAAATATTGAGAAGCCAATCTTTGTGGCTGCTGCTCAAAAAAGTAGTTACCCTGGCTTGACAGAGCTGCATAAGACTCTGAAAGAGTGAATCAATGAGCTAAGTCAGCCCCACTGTGCCCCCACACCAGATCTTCAACCTGTCCTCACCATACAGACAGTTGTCAGCAGTGTCATCTCCTGAATGTAATTTTTTCCCCCTGCCTCTACCATGATTTATTACTGCACACCAACAAATGACCAATACAAAGCTTTTTTGTTAACTGTAAAGTGGTTTTGGAAACAGTTGGTCTGAAGGGTGCTTTGCAAAAGCAAGCCCTAGGTAGTACGTGAAGTTGGAGAAGAGGTATCCTTTCTGCATTCGGGTACATACTTGTCTGGCTTTTTATTTTTCCATCACCTCACTCGGCACTGGGAAACATCTTTCATCCTGGAATGGCCCTTTTCCACACTCGCTGTTAATTCAGTCTCTGGCGAACTCTTCCAGCCCCTGGGTGTGTTCCTCTGATACTAAGTAAGACTGTAAGACTCCTATGTAATAATCTGGGAAGTGACAGTTCGTTCTGTACAGACAATAAAATAATATAAGATGCCTTTACCTCATGCGGGCATAAACTGTACACCCCCCTCACGGAGAACAAGGGCCCTTTTTTACATCCTAGACAGGAAGCGAAATGACGTAGAGCTTAGATGTGGGATGTTTCACATCTTTGGAAGTGTGTTTATCTCCACCACAGAAGATGCCAGCTCCTTTCAGGGTCATTTTCCTCCTGGAATCAGAATCAAAGTGGACAGAGCCCATGACACTCTCGAGGTGGAGGCAGCTTGGTTTACTTGAGAGCAGCCCAAGGAACTTTCCAAAACGAAAGTTATTGGAGAAAGCAGGAAGGGGAACGTTTGGAAAAAATGCTGTTAACACCTGGTCCACTCATTTTTTCCTCCCCCTCTTCTGCTCATAATCACTCAAAGGCACAAAGAAGTTTAGGAACAGATAGGCGACCTCAACTTTTATAGAGTCCCCCAGGACATGAAACCAGGCTCACTGCAGCTCCTCTGTTTCTTGTTCAGTGGTCATTGTAAAGTTATATTAGGGGAAATTGTTTTATTTTTTTTCCTTTTGACCCCATTCACCTATTTCTCCTATCTCCCACCCGATTCCTCTGGCAACTACCAATCCGTTCTCTACATCTATGAGCTTGTTTTTTTTCTGTTTGTTTCTTTGTTTGTTTTTTAGATCCACATATAAGAGAGATTATATAGTATTTGTCTTTATCCATTCATCTATTAATGGGCAGTTAGATTGTTTCCATATCCTGGCTATTGAAAATAATGCAACAGTGAACATGTGGGTACAGATACCTTTTCAATATAGTGTTTTCATTTTCTTCAGATAAATACCCAGAAGCGAAATTGCCAGATCCTGTGGTAGTTCTATTTTCAACTTTTTGAGGAAACTCCATATGTTTTTCCATAGTGGCTGCATCAGTTTACGATTCCACTATCAGTACACCAGGGTTCCCTTTTTTCTACATCCTCACTAATACTTATTTCTTGTCTTTTTGATAATAGCCATTCTAACAATTGTGAGGTAAAGAAAAACGTTTTAAAGAAAAATAATCAAGCATTATGCCACCAATATTTTCTTCTTCGCATGTTTCCTTGCAGTTTTCTGTTCCATCAGTTATAGAGAGGTGTATGAAAATCTACTATGATTTTGGATTTGTCTCTTCTCCTGGGAGGTCTGTCAATTTTTACTTTATATATCACGAAAATATGTTATTAAATGCCCGCAAATTTTAAATTATTTTATCTCTCTTGAAACTGAGCATTTCGTCATTCAAAAACAACCCGCTTTATTTTTCAGTAATGCTTTACGCGTGAAAATTTCTTTTGTCTGATGGTAATGTAGCCGCACTGATCATCTATCTATTCTTTGGAACTTACCAGGTGTACTCTCTTCCACCCTTTTACTTTCAACCATTGTTTATCTTTATGGTTTAGGTCTGTTTCCTGTTAAACGACATATGGTTGGAGGTTTTGTGTATCTAAGCAGGCATTCTTTTTTCTCTTAATGGTAGGATGCGATTCATTTAGATTTAGCATAATTGCATCTTTACGTTTTCTATTTGTTCCTGCTCTTCTATGAAGAGTTTTTTTTGTTGTTGTTTTGTTTTTTATCTATTCTTGACTTTCTGGGAATTGCTTGAGTATTTTCCATACTGTTTTTCACTCTTTTAATTTGGAAATGACCCAAATTTTTATTTAAATTGTTTATTTAAACTGTCTTATTTAAAAAAAAAAAAGAAAGAAAGAACAAAAACAAGATACTGCTTTATTTGGTCAACACTTACTGAGATTTATCCATACAGTAGCCATTTCTTTTCTCTTAATTTATTTTTATATCCCTTATTTCTCGATTCACTTTATTTCTACCTCAAACACAATGTTTGAAATTTTCTCTCGTGAGGATTGCTGATGGAAAACTCAATTTTTATTTGTCTACAAATGTCTTTATTTCACCCTTGTCCTTAAAAGATATTTTGTTGTGTATAGAATATTAGATTAGCACTTATTTTTTCTTAACACATTAAAGATGTTCTATTATCTTCTAAATTTTTTATTATCTTCTGAATTTTATTGCTGCTTTTGAGAAGCTGGCTGTCAAGCTTCTCAAGGTAATCAATATTTCTTTCAAGGTAATCAATATTTTTCTTTCAAGGTAATCAATATTTTTCTTGCAGCTTTTAATTTTTAAAAACAATTTCTCCAGCTTTATTGAGACAATCGACAGAGCACATTATGTAAGTTTAATGTTTACAATGCGATAATTTGATATACATATATAGTGAAATAATTGCCGTAGGGTTAGTTAACACATCCATCACCTTATATAATTACCTTTTTTCTTGTTGTTGTTGTTATTGGTATGAGAACATTTAAGATCTACTCTCTTACCAGCTTCCAAGTGTATAATACAGCATTGTTAACTATGGTAACCCTGCTGTACGTTAGATCCCCAGAACTCATTCATCTTGTAACTGGAAATTTGTACTTTTTGATACATATCTCATTTCTACACCCCCAGCTCCTGGTAACTGCCATTCTAGTCTCTGTTTCTATGAGTTTGACTTTTTTAGATTTCACACATAAGAGACACCATACAGTATTTGTCTTCCTCTGTCTGACTAATTTCTCTTAGCATAATACCCCCAAGGTCCATCCATGTTGTTGCAAATTGTTGCCGCTTTTAAAATCTTTTTTTTTTTTACTTTGATTTTCTACAGCCTTACTATTAAATACTTAGGAGTGAATTTCTTTTTATTTTTCCTCCTCCTTATTTTTGAGCATTCTAAAATTTGTGTTCTAACCTCAGACATTGCCTTTGTCTCATGTCATTCTTTCTCCTATCTGAGAATGCCTAACAAATGTATTTTGACCTTTTCACTCTATCCTCCATCTCTCATATCTTTTTCATATTTTCCATTTCTTCATCTCTCTGTTCTCCATTCTGAATAACTTTTTCTGACCTACATTCTAGTCTTCTAATCCTCTCTTTAGCTATGTTGAATCTGTTGTTGAATCTGACTATCTAATTTTTAAAATGTTAAGTATTTTTAAGTCAAGAAGTCTTGTTTAGTTAAAAAAAAAACTCTGTTTTTAAAAGCTTTCTATTCCCATAGATATTTTCTAGATTGTCTTTTCTTTTGTTTAAGAAAGTAAGCAAAAGTTTTCATATTCTGTGTCTGAAAATTCCAGTATGTGGCTTGTGTGTCTGTTCCTCTTTTGTTTCTGTAAGTACCTGCTTATGGTGAGAGTATTAGTCAGAGTTCTCCATAGAAACAATCTCTCTCTCTCTCTCTCTCTCTCTCATTTCCTCCTACTCCTTCCCTCCTTCCCCCCTCCCCAAAAAAGATTTATTATAGTAATTGGCTCATGCAGTTATGGAGGCCACAAACTCCTACAATTTGCTAAATGCAAGCTGGAGAACCAGGAAAGACAATTGTATAATTAATTCAGTCCCAGTCCAAAGACTGAGAATCAGGAACTTCACTGTATGAGGGCAGAAGATAGACTTCCTAGCTCAAGAAGAGAGAGCAAAAATTTAACTTTCCTTCACCTTTTTTTGTTCTATCTGGGCCCTCAAGGAGTCAGATGATGTTTGCCCACGTAAGTGGTTTAAATGCTAATCTCTTCCAGAAATATCCTCACAGACACACTCAGAAATATTTTATCAGCTATCTAGGCATCCTTTATTAGTTCTGTCAAGTTGACATATGAAAGTAACCATCACAATGAGTCCAGTTGATTTTTTTTACTTTCTTGGGAAATTATGAGAATTCAATGAGGCATGGCATAAAGCACATACCTTCAAAGAAGATCAGTGTTGCTTCTTCCCGGTATCTCAGGGCATTTCTGTTCTGGGGTAATTATCAATTAAGCCCATAGATAAAGTTTTTTGGACCACAAAGATGAAGTAAGCCTTGGTTGCAAACCCTTATAGAGATGAGCTTTTGGTTATTGGTTGTTTTTTGTTTATTTGTTTGTTTGTTTTCCTTTACTCTACTCAGCATGTTCCTCCAGAGTCAGTTTGGACAGGTTAACTTCCAGATCACCCTCACGTGACAGTGTGAACCTCTGAGGTCTCAACATTTTCTGAGATCTTCTGCTAGACTCCTACTTTGCATGTGCCATGAACTTATTCTGTTGTCCCATGTGCCCTTACTGGTCCTGAGAACTGAAGCTCATGTTGCAGAGATACGGAAAATACTTTCTGGGCACTGTGCCTTCAGGGGTCTACTTAGCTTTCTCAGTTTCCACCTTCACTTAGTTATTGGCCCAATAACTCCTTACTGTTCAGCACTTTGATGCTTTTTTAAAAAAAATATTTTTTGTGCGCTTACTGTTATTTTTTTTAATTTATTTAAATTAGTTTCAAGTATACAGTACATTGGTTAGACATCTATATAATTCATAAAATGATCCCCCTAATTGCTCTCTCCTTCCCCTGACCCTCCACCTAGCCGTCATATTAATGGTAACTGCATTCCTTCTGACCTGTCACCAGATTGTCCTCCATATTTGTAAGACTGTTTTTGATTAGTTTGTCCTTTTGTTTCCTACATTCTGTATATAAGTGAAATCATATGGTACTTATCTTTCTCTGTCTGACTTTTTTCACTTAGCATAATAACCTCTAGGTCTATCCATGTCATTGAGAATGGTAGGATTTCATTGTTTTTTTGTTTTTTTTTTTGTTGTTGTTGTTTTTTGTTTTTTTTCTTAATGGCTGAATAATATTCCATTGTGTATATGAACCATAACTTCTTTATCCAGTCATCTGTTGATGGGCATTTAGTTTGCTTCCATATCTTGGCTATTGTAAATTGTGCTGCCATGAATATTGGGGTGCATAGATCTTTACGAATTATTGTTTTGGTTTTCTTTGGATAAATACCCAGAAGTGCAATTGCTGGGTCAAAAGGTAGATCCATTTTTAATTTTCTGAGAAACCTCCATGCTATTTTCCATAGCAGCTGTACAAATTTGCAATCCCATCAACAGTGTATGAGGGTTCTCTTTTCTCACATCCTCGCCAATACTTTTTACATTTTTTCTTCTATTTTTACTTTTTTTCCCCGCTGGAAAACACCCAGCCCACCTTATTGTTTGAAATGGGGACTCATTTCAGTCTGAATCTATAGTTAAGTCATAGTAAATGTAAATTTTGTAGTGTAACTTTCTTTGCCTAACAATAGATTCTAAACATTTCACTTATTTTCACTAGCAGGAAAAATCAATTATGAATATAGCACATTCATGGGCACTTCCCTGCCTCCGCCAGTTAAGAATTCCCACTTTGTCAATTCAGTTCCAGAGCCTGTAATTTGCAGAGTTGAGACAATGGATGAGGAGGTAGAATAAAAGGCTTTGGAACATGCTTGAGTGATTTATATTGGAACAGGCTCAGAGTACTGGAAATAGAAAAATTAAATAAATCCAGAACCTGAGAAAGGAATGAAATGATAGTGTGTAGGAATGTTTTTGAAGTCATGTTAAAAACATGGAGGAAAGAGGAGATAGAGGTTTCCCAGGTGGTTAACCTGCCTGTAAAATAGTAAGAATAAGAGATGCAGAAAGATAATCCCAAGAGCTTTTATTGTGCTTTCAGAATGGAGGAGCTTTTAATATCAGTTTGAGAGATTTAGATTAGAAGATCGAATTTCTAATAATTTGTTAGATTTCAGAGTGATATTTCTTTGAATGAGTTCCTCTATGGAGACTGTGTTTACAAAACTGCCTAGCTCTATTCTGATTACACCATATGCCTTATAAATGCTTATTTTTAACAACTGCAGAATGTTGTGTAAAATTTAAACAGCATGGACTATCTAATCATTCCAAAATTTATTGAACATTTAAGTTGTCTCTGATTGTTGTTAAAACACTAGACTGAATATCTTTTCATTTTAAAATATTTTAGCATGCACCTACCTTTGTCAGATCTTAACAGTGTTGGTCATATTGCTTCAGATCTTTTATTTTTAAGAGAAATAAAATGTAAAGATATGGTAGAAAGCTCATTCTTGATAAAATACTCCCATCTGCCTCTAAGAGGTAATCAGTAATGTGCATTTGGTATCATTACTGGTCAACTTTACATTTTTTCTATAGATGTATGTATCAGAAACAATATGTATTATTATTCAGCATTTAATTTTTATTGTTAAATGTCATACGGTATTGCATGAATTTTTTTTTTGCTGACATCATATTTTTAAAATTTAGTCATATGTAACTCCGATTATTTTACTGATATTTATTTTGCCTATGATTCCAAGATATTTGTCATGGGAAAGTTTTCAGGTAACCAAGTCTGTAATATTACCATCACTAGAAGTCTTCATCACCTTCACATACAGTTTTTAACTTTTTTTGACTTATATCCTTTAGAAAAATAACCAGGAGCCAACATTACAAGATAAACACTTTTATGTGGAGGGCCACCATTTACATTATGAAGTTGTGCTCACTCCAGTCCTATTGGTAGATATTAATATTGTCATATTGCTTCCCAAGACATCTGTAAAAATAAATCAGGTTCACTTCAAATATATTAGCATATTTGATTATCACGTTAAGTTGTTTTCTAATTTAGTAGTGGTAAATGTCACCTCAAATATCCTAATTTCCTTTAGTTTGTAGTTCTTTGAATTTGCACTGGATAAATATTTCCATTTGCTTTCTTGAATAAACTAGCATTTAAAATATTTTGAGGGATCTTTATACTGGTTCAGCCTTTTGTGATCGCTCAAAAAAATGGCCATTTCTACTTGAGATGAACATTTTTCAGTGGCCAGATAAAAACTTAATCAGGACACAGGCCTCAGCTAGAGCAGCCAAGAAGTAACTTCTTCCTGAACTTCAACAGCAAAAACAGAGAGATAGACATTTAAGTGGAAAGCACCACAAAACTACCCTGCATTGTCACTAGTGTGGAGGTAAAGTAAACAGAACTACACATGCAGTAAGAGTTATTGCTGGTCTGATTCATTTTAATAAAATTCATTGAGAACCATTTATGTGCAGAGAACAGTCCTAAGGTAATGGAGACGTAAAGATCTTACGCTCTTTAGTATGTGTCAGGAGAAAGGGGAGGGTTACCTGAGTAAAATAAAGACAGAAACTTCTTTCTGGTTCTTTCCCAGCCCTGTAGGACAGAAGGAAGACACAAAGGGAAAGGTAGAAGGGTACAGCACAAGACCAAGTATTTTCTCTCTAGGGGCTGGCTGCCTCCCCTGGCCCTGGTGGAGGAGGGAGCTCCCCATTGGTGGCAACTGGGTTCCAAATTGTCCTAGATCTTTGAACCCAGAACAGCAATAGGGCTGTTTTCCACAGAACCCCCAGATGGGAGCAGGCTATGAAAACATTCCAGTATGGGGCCTTTCCAGGAGCTTTGTACCCACTCAATTGGATGTCACTGAGACATAGGATGGTTTTGGTAAGGTTTGTATACTGTATCTGCCAGCTCATGGACTGAGTGTGGGTATCTTTTCTGCTCACCTTTCTGCTCTGAACTTCTGGTCCTCCTCAGTAAAAGATCCTCTGAATATCAGCTTGGTCTTCAACTTGGATTTAACATTTTTATCTATGCCTTCTCTGCCATCACAGATGGCTTATAGTGATGAATATACATGTGCACATATTTCTAAATATTACCAAATTTTCTTTTTTATAATCTTCACAATTATAAATAGGATTTCTAGTTCTCAAATAGACATGGAGTCATTCAAAATGTTGCTAGTTGTAATAGGGGAGGATTCTAAGGCGTGAGGCACTTCCTAACGCCTTCCTACTATAAATTATTATAAAATAGCTTACAACCCTCCACCTCCATCACTGCCACTTCTCCTTTGGGTAAGCCACAAGAAGACTGCCATTCCAGTGGTGAACCGTACCCTTAACAGGAGATCTGACGACCAGACAGAGGTAATATGGGCACCACCTACTTGCTCTCCATCACAGTTCCCCATGCACATATGAATAAGAATTAAGATATATTTATCTTCTGAGTGGAGCTGACTATTTGAATTTGACTCAAGCGTAAAATGAAGAATTCTGTAACCATTCTTCCTTTTCAGTTAATAGATACTATTAATGCATATAATTATGTTTGTCATAGCCCTGCTAGGGTGTGAGAACATGATTGAAACAGTTTTTTAATGGAAAAAAAAAAAAAAAAAAAAACGACCTACAGCGGAGAGCAATTACAAAGAAATTTTTCAATACTCTAGCCAAGTAATGGACCTCCCTCACTGGCCTTAACTCCAATCTTTACTTGTATGCCAAGTACAGCACACACTCGACTGAATTTCCTTTGCTTCAACTTTCATTATAATTATGTTTATTAAAAAATGCAGTGCCAAATTGGCCTCCTTAGCTCTTGGCCTTGCAGTTTAAAGAGTTTGTATAGTTCCTAAGATAGTGTAAATTATCTGCCGCAAATATTCCAAACCATCTTTTGGGGGAGGGGATGTGGTTTCATTTTCCATACTCTTTAGAATTAAGACTTTTCGAAATAAGATTCTGCAGTCGATAAGTAATCCTTTTTCTTTGGGGTAGGCACTAGAATTTAATTTCTCAAATTTCAACTTAGCCGTGACTCGTTCTCTGAGACCCTGCTCCTATGTTCTTATCTGGGGCAATTGTTTCCCTGCCCTCTACTTGCTTCCCAGCAGGCACATCAGGACAGTAAACCTGTCAGGCCAGGTAAGCTTCTCAGGACGACACTGCATGAAAGGCTCTGGACGAGGGGTCCGAAGACCTGGGTTCTAGTACCAGATATGCCACTTACTAAGCTCAGGCCTGGGTTAGTCATTTAGCCCCTCAAGCCTCAGTTTCTTGACCTTTAAAATAAAGATAAAAATACCCACTTTGCGCAACTCCCAAGGTGAGTGGAAATAAGTAAAATCATGTGAAAGCTCTTTGTAAACACTGTTAAATATGTTTCTATATCCCAACCTTTGCGGAAGCCAGTTATGGAATAGTCTAGAGAAGGATATTGGTTAGCATTCTTTCAGTTTCAAGTATCAAAAATACCATTCAAGCAGTATTAAGGTTAACAAAAATATACCGGCTACATACACAAAAAATGAATTGTATTTCTATACACTTGCAATGAACTATCTGAAAATAAAATTAAGAAAATAATCCCATTCACAATAGCATCATCAAGAATAAATTTAACAAAAGAAGTGTAAAACTTTGTATTTCTTTAAATTTTGTTAAACTTATTGAGGTGACATTGGTTAATAAGGTTATATAAGTTTCAAGTGTACAGCTCTGTAATATATTATCTGTGTATTGTATATTGTGTGTTCACCACTGAAAGTGGCCTCTTTCTATCACCATGTATTTGACCCCCTTTACCCTCTTCTACTTCTGCTCCACCCCCTTTCTCTCTGGTAACCACTATAGTGTTGTCTGTGTCTATGAAGTTTTTTGTTTGTTCATTTGTTGCTTCATGTTTATATCCCACATAGGAGTAAAATTGTATGATTCTTTTTCCATCTGACTTATTTTGCTTAGCATGATATTCTCGAGATCCATCCATGTTGTCACAAATGGCAGTATTTCATCTTTTCTTATGACTGAGTAGTATTCCATTGTATAGATGTACTACATCGTCTTTATCCAACCATCCATTAAAGGGCACTTAGGTTTCCACTTGTTGGTCACCGTGAATAATGTTGCAATGAACATAGAGGTACATGTGTCTTTTATGAGTAAATGTTTTCAAATTTTAGTCATATGGTAGCTCTAGTCTTACTTTTTTTTTCTTTGAGGAACCTCATACTCTTTTCCATAGTCGCTGTACCAATTTACATTTCTACCAGCAGTGTATGAGGATTCCTTTTACTCTACAACCTCTCCAACACTTGTTATAATTAGTGTAAAACTTATACTCTGAAAACAGCAACATGTCATTAAAATAAAGAGGATCTAAAAAAAAAGAAAAACATCTCATGTACATGGACTGGAAAACTTAACACTGTTAAGATGGCAATATTCCCCGAACTGATCTACAAATCAACACGATCTCTATTAGAATCTCAGCTGACTTCTTTGTAGAAAATGACAAACCGATTCCAAAATTTACATGGAATTATAAGTGACCCAAATAGCCAAAACAATCTTGATAAAGAAGACCAAACTAGGAGGACTCACATTTCCCGATACCAAAACTTACCATGAAGTAAGAGTGATCAAGACAGCATGGTACTGATACAAGGGGGAGACACACAGATCAATGGAATAAAATTGAGAGTCCAGAAATAAACCCATGTGTTTATGGTCAACTGAGTTTTATTGGGGAAAGGATAGCCTTTTCAACAAATAGTTCTGGGACAACTGGATGACCACATGCAAAGGAATAAAATGGATTCTTACCTCATACAGTGTACAAAAATTAACTCAAAATGGATCAAAGACCTAAATATAAAAGCTAAAACTATAAAACTATGAGAGGAAATCATAGGGATGAATCTTCAGGATCTCAGATTTAGCAATGGATTCTTAGATTTGACATCAAAAGTACAGCAACAAAATAAAAAACTGGTAAATTTGGCTTTATTAAAATTAAGAATTCATACAGATGAGCCATACAGATATTAGGTTATTGGATGTAAAACATTAGGAACTTTCTCTGGACTGTGACATCTTTAAAGAGAAGGAACTGAGCAGGAAACTCTCCCCTCTCATACCAGGTCTCATTAGTGCAAACTTTGGAGTCGGTGAGGTTGCAGTTTGAATCCTGGCTACAATGATTTTGAGATCTTGGGCCTCTGAAAACCTGTTTCTTCTTCTGTAAAACAGGGACAATTCCTACTTAAGTTGGAGCAGTCTAAGATTCAATAATAGTGTAAAGCACCTGGCACCTAATGAGTATTCAACTCACCCAGGTCTTTTCCCTTTCCTTTCAGTGTTTGCATTGCAAGAGAAGCCTTGGGGCATCCTAGATTAGCTCTTTCCCCCAATTTGTTTCCCAGGAAGGGTTGGGTTACTCAGAATTGAACATCATTAAATTCCTGTGCCGGAATCCAAGTTAGCCTGAAAAAAGCTGGAAACTATTTCTTCTCTGAGAGACACAAAAATGTGCTAAAAAGAAAATAAGAGCATCTCTTCTGTCTGGTCCTGAGGGCAAGACCCGGGCCTTCTTCCGTGCTCAAAAGAGAACGCAAGTATTCAAGTCACAGACGTTACTAACGCCCGCAGCCACACGGGGGAGCCCGTCAGCGAAAACAAATTCTGCTGCTTCACGTCCAGCCGGAGGTCGCTGCCAGGAGGTGGCAGGTTCTGCGCAGACAGCGAAACCTGCGCTGACTGACGCCCCCGGCCGCCCCGCCCCGCTTGCCAAAAGGGCAGGCACGGCTGGCCACTATCCCCCGCCCTCCAATGGAGTCCTCACTCCGCCTTTGGGCATCTAATAAAACTGAAGTCAAAATAAGGGGGAAAAAATAGATGTGTTTTTAAAAGAAAATATTTGCAAGTCACACATTTTTTTCCTTCAAAACACCACCCCCTCCAAATAAATAAACAAAATGGTGAAACTGGAGAAATGGCAAACAGAAGATCGTGGGGAATGAGCTAAGTCAGAACTACAGTTATACTAACTGAGAGGGAACAAGAAAGAAAGAGAAGAAGGAAGTGTGATATAAGAAATGTCCAAACCTGTAGAGAATTTTTGTGAGATTATTTCAACCAAATTGATGACAATTGCTGGGAAGCAAAATCTCAACAAATTGAGAAAATGCTCCTGAGAATGGCAGCTTTGAAGCTTATTTTATATGTTAGAATCAGAGGAGGAGACTTAAGGAAGGTTACATGAAATCCATTGGTGGTAGATTAAAAGGTGGAAAAAGCAAAGCAGGCAAATCTCTGGGACTGGATAAAAAGTAAAACGAAGACACATGCTTGTTTTACATTGGTGGGTACAATATAGATGATTAATATTTACAGCACATAGAGATGATATGCCTGGAACACTGCAAGCATGAGGGATTTGTGATCTCGTGCTCTGGTGCTGTGGGTTGTGCCCTCAGGGGTCTGAAAAAGGGTTTACTCTGACATTTCAAAGGTATGTTATCTTAGGTGCCAAAAGACAATAGACAGTCTCACTTCAGGCAAAGATTGACCTTTATCAAGGAAGCTACAGGCCTAGGATGTGACTACCAGCCACGACCTGCTTTTAGGAATTTTTATGTTTAGAATGTTCTATGTGGTTCAGTGTCTGAGTTTGTAAGGTCTGCCATGCAAGCCTCCTATGAGCTTGTCAGGTTTAGCATGTGGCCCCTTTTCCATCCACACTTCCCCCTTTTGGTCATAAATCAATCCAAAGGATGCATTAATGACCAACCTCTTGGTTGGATAATGTGATCCCACTGTGCTAAGAAAGGTCATTCCCTGGAAGTCTTAATGTCATCATTTGTCTTGCTGAAATGGTGGACCACAGGGGATGGAGCAAGACCGTAAGCTTGGATAGAAGTCAAGGCCAAATTTTTTTCAAAAAGTAAAGGCAGGTGCCTGGGAGACAGGTGTTATGGGCCTTTATTAAGAAAAAAAATACTGGATCATTTATAACCTACAAGCTATCATGAGCCAAGTTTTGCTGTCTGTCTCTCTTTTTTCTATCTTCCATCTAGTATAACATTTACTTATAGTTTGAGAGCACACTATACGTCTCTTTGATTTTCACAATCTTACCATGAGATGAGTTTTCCTATTTACTACTATTGTTGTTGTTAATTATTTTAATATGGCGCATCTACTTCCCATTGGAAGCACTCAAGTGTCATTCATTATCAATCTGATTCCTGCTAGTTGTACGATTGGGAACCATAAGATTTAATCAGGTCCAAAGCTGTAAGAACACAATGGTGTAAATTACAGTTACTATCACAAAAAAATATTTCAAGGCCAGGAAGACAGTAAGAGTTTCATAAATAAATTTCCTGTGCCTCAGTAGCCGTTACAAAGCGTCATTTTTTTTTTTTTATAGCCACTTCAGCTTCCATCTGGATTAATATAGTTAGGAGTCCTTGGTGGGTTAGGGGTAGGCATGTTTCCATAACTGGGTTCTAGCAATGTTACATAAAATTTCTTTCTCAATATTCTTTCATCCACTAATCTACAACTTCTCTTGTCCTTCTTAGTTTTCTCTTTTACTCATTCAGAAATAACCAACTTATTATGACAAACTACTTCCTTTTACTTCTCTTGAAAACACACACATCCATTCCTTCCTTCTGCAATAACATTCCTTCCAAATTTCAAAAGAGAAACCATAAAAAAAGTATTTTTGATAATACAACCGTTTCCTTATGCACCTTCAGCAATTAACAGCTGAGCTATATAAGACCAAGGTTTGAGAAAAGCCCAAGAACAAGTATAACTATTATTATGACTAATATCTTTAGCAGACATGTAAAGAGAATCAAACAAATGTTTCTTTTTTTTTTTAAGTATATATCAATTACGTAAGTATACAGGATCTTCCCAAAGTCTTAGGATAGCTGTCTGCCTCTGATATCCATGGCTTCTCATCCTTGAGGAGTCTTTGATGTCTGCTGTAGGTGGAGGTGAGTGTCAGAGACAGGGGCAGATACCCATTTGTGGTTAGGCACCCCTTTTTTAAAAAAAATGAGAAAAGTGACTCCTCGAGTTAATACCTTTAAGTCTAGCTGCACATGGATTAAATAGTAATAAGTGATAAGACTTCTTCCAACAAGGTTGGAGAAAGTCTTTAATTGATACCTTTTCCAATGGACAAAATCTCCTAGTTGTAAGTTGTGGTCTTTGTAATCTTTGTCTTCCGGGAGCACATGGTGAAATGAATCAGTTCCTAATTTATCAACTTCTTTAAGCTGGTTAATAAGTCCTTGATAATAATGCTGAATGCCTTCTTTTAGTAAGGTTGGTTCATATGTCCCTTCATCCGGATGCATAGGGTGATCAATGACTATTTAATTAGAAGAAAGGCTATATTTGCCAAAAAGAGTAGATCTCAGGTTAAGGTGCACTCTAAGTAAAGCTTTTGGCTAAGGGAGATTAAAAGCTTTGGAAAATTTACCAAGTTGAGTTTTAACTGTACCGTTTTCACGTTCCACCAGTTCAAAGAACTAGATAAGCACGATGGAAATGCTGTAGAAGAGGCCAAAAGTTACAGATGGACTGCATTAGTTAAGCAGTGAAATAAGTCCCTCAGTCACTATGTAACTCAGAGGGAATTCACCAACTGGGAATTTTTTTTCCCAATAATAATTTACCTATTGCTAAGGCTGTTGCTCTCCTCCAGGGAAATGCCTCAATTCAGCAAGAAAACATACAAACCATGACTAAGATATATTTGTATCCTTGAGATGGTGGCATTTGGATAAAACCCAATTGCCATACCTCAAATGGACCTAAAGGAAGTGGGAAATGTCCCTGGGATCCGTGGAGTGGTTTTCCAGGGTTATATTTTTGGACAGATAGAACATCTGCTACACACTTTATGAGCCTCAGTGGGAAAATTGTTTACTCCATGAAATCACTTTTTTAGGACCTCAATGTGTTAGCTCATGCACATGTTGGAGTATAGCTAATTGAGCCCCTATAGGGAAGATTGGTTTCTGACTGGGTCCAAACCATATCTGTTTGTCTGGGTCAAAGTTTCCTCATTTTTATTGCCATGTCCTCTTCTTTTGAAGCTTTCCTTTGGAACTGTAAATGGAAGTCTTTTATTGAGTTAACAGGGAGAAGAAATAGTCTCAAGTCTGGATAGGTTGGCTGCTCATTGCTGCTTGTCTAGCTGCAGCGTCAGCTAAATTATTTTCATTTGCTTCCATGGTGGCAGCTTTAGAATGTCCTGGAATTTGGTAATTGCCAATGGTCTCAGTTGCAGTCTGACATCTTATGATTCTGCAACCTGTTTTCCATCCTTTATGGCCCGCCCTGAGGAAGCCAGGAAGCCTCGCTGCTTCCACAACATCGAAAGTTGTAAACTACACCAAAGGCATAGCAACTGTCAGTGCAAATATTGCCTGGTTGTTGGCCATGGACAAGCTCCAGTTGGGTCAACTAATTCAACTTGTTGGGTAGATCTTATTCAGGTAAATAAGAACCTTACATTATGTTCACCATGGAAGTTATTGCTTATCCAATTCAATTATGTCCCTGTTCATCTTGTAGATAAGATCCATCTGTAAATCAGATTAAGTCAGCGTTATCAACAAGAGTTTCCTGTAAACCATTCCTGGGAAAAGAAGGTGGTCAGTAAGTAAAGCATGATCATGGATGTCCGGATGACAAAGGAAAGGGTATAGCAGGGCAATTGAAGAAGAAGGAGAGGTGGGGTGTTGGCACTGGGCAGCTTCAGAAGCCTTCCTTGGTTCAGAGACAGTCTCTAAAATTCCCTGGAGAGAAGAAAGTCTCTCTGAGCTATACTTCAGAGGCTTCTATTTGCCAGTTGAAGTAAGCCTCTCATTCATTCAGTTTGATTTTAGGGCTGGACTTTTATCTATGTACACGAAACATTAATTTACGTGTCAGAAGGACTCCATTTTGGCCATTGTAAATTGATATCCCTTCTAGTTAAATCTTCCCATTCTTGTAAGCACTTGCAGTTAAAGGCTTCCTATGAATTGTACATCTGCAGGAGTATCGATGGGGGCTGGGGATCTGCCAGCCTTGGTGGTATGATCTCCCATGTTAATTTTAGTTTTCCTTTGAGATCTGCAGAGTATGAACAAATTTCTAGGAATATTGTGTGGCAGGTTGAAGTGTGCTGCTTGTGGGTTAAGCTCCAAGGAGCTATCGCCTACCAATTTTTTCCAACCCACTTAAGTGTCTCAGTTTCTCTTCCTGGCTGCCTAATACAATGGAGAGGACTTGGAGCTCTAGGTCACCAGCTTGTATGTGTGAGTCCCTGGACGAGTCAATTATTTAATTATGACTGTGTTGGAATTCCCTAGGGGCCATGTTTATCTCTGACACCTCCACATAGATCCTTAGTCACCTAAGAATATCTGAAATTCAAGCTGGAGGGAGTAAATTCCTCTTATCTTCTGAAATGAACAAGTTCAGGCTCTTGTTTATCTAGCAAAAGGTTTTGTTCAGACTCTTAGAAAGCAATTCCAATGAAAAGCCAACATTAAAAAAAAAAAAAACAGGCACTCATTTTTTTTTCTTCTGTCCCTTAGTTATCTCGACCCTTATCCTTAGCCTGAGTTATCTCAACCCTTAAACTTTAGTGCCTCCTCGAATCTTTATTTTTTAAGAACAAGTTAAATAAAGTCAGGGCCTCCTACCTTAAAACAAGGAGGTGAGTCCAGAATTCCAAGAAAAACTCACCAAGTTCACCCGACACAAAGCAGGATCCCGTGGGACACAGCAGGTCCCTGCTGGTACCTGGCACTGGATCCATGTCTGCAGGGTGGTTCTGGGTGAGCTTCTTTGGAATCGTGCTGACTGCACCAAGTAAATGTTGACCTAAGAAATGTCCAAACTTGTAGAGAATTTTTATAAGTTTACTTGAGCCAAACTGACAATTGCTGGAAAGCAAAATCTCAAGAGAATTGAGAAAATGATCCTAAGGATGGCAGTTTTGAAGCTTATTTTACGCATTTGAATCAGAGGAGCCGTAAGGAGGGTTACATGAAATCCACTGGTGGTAGACTAAGGGGGTGGCAAAAAGCAAAGTAAAGAAATCTCTGGAACTGAATCAAAAGTTAAACAGAGAGACATATCTTTACATGGGCGGGTAAAGGATAGATAACAATTAACGTTCACAGCACATAGAGATGATATGCCTGGAACACTGCAAGCATGAGGGGTCTGTGGTCTGTGCTCTGGTGAGGTGGATTATGCCCTGACGGATCTGGAAAAAAGGGTTTACTCTGACATTTCAAAGGTATGTTATCTTAGATGCCAAAAGACAACAGACAGGCTCACTTCAGGTAAAGATTGATCTTTGTCAAGGAAGCTACAGGCCTAGGATGTGACTACCCCCATGACCTACTTTTACTTAGGAATTGTTATGTTCAGACTGTTCTATATGGTTACTTTTGGTCTCTGAGTTTGTAAGGCCTGCCATGCAGATCTCCCTTGAACTTGTCAGGTTTAGTATGTGGCCTCTTTTCTTGTCCATAGAAGGAAGAAAGAAAACCATGAAGGCTCCTTCTGTTGGTTTGCACCTGAGTTGGGAGTGACACGGTTAAGCAGGAATCCCCAGCTTCATTTAGGACCCTGAGATTATGTCACCTATCTCAGAAAAGAACCTCTCAAAAAGACTGCAGGTTTAACAATAAATAAGGATTTGCTACCACGTGTGTACTCTTTGACACAAAGTTTCCTCTAAACAGCAGATGCCCATGGGACCAAATTGGTCAATAATCCTCGAAGCACAAATCCACCAAAAAGCGTTTAAAGGGCAGTTACAATATAAACCGGTGCCTGAATTTGGCCGAGCAGGCGGCTAATCTTAAGCAAATACTTAGACTCTCAGCTAAACACTAGCTCCCTTACGTGACTTGAGCATTTTACATACACCCAGCCCCACCGCCTCTCTGCCTCTCCCAGGGCTGCCCCCGCTGCACTGTCCACCCAACTTTCTACTAGGGCCTGGTTTGGTGGCTCACGTAGCCTCACAGTGGCCTTTCAAGGATGTCTTAAAGGAAGGCTTCTCCGCCCCAGGTCCCCTCCTGGTTTTCTCCCTCATTTATCCCCACCCCCACCCATAGTGACCTTCCCCCAGATTCCGGGCCTCCAGCCCCACCCTCCACCCCACCTTCTTTCCCATTCCTCTCCTCCAGGTATCCTCTACCTGCTCCCTTCCCCCCAGTTTTTGTCTCCTCGCTCCTGTCCCCTCATTCCCTTCCTGAGTCCATCTCCTCTGTTCTCTCCTCACCTCCCTCTCCCACCTCTGAGGCACTGGGCTCAGAAAGGGACCCAAGGCCACACCCACCTCCCCCAAGGCTCAGCCTCCTGTAAGCCAGGCCTGGTTCAGCTGGGCTTCAGTGTTGGGACAGTGAAGGTTCCCCTTGAAGCCTGGGCTCTTGGCATGTGCGTTCTTCCAGAGGACAGCTTCTCAGTCTCAGGGCTTCCTGGGCTTCTGTCACCTGGCAGCACGCCATGCCTAATTCGTCTCTGAGGTCAAAGAGTCCTGGGCAAGTTCATCGCTTAAACTCTGGAAGCTGCTTTTCTATTATGTAAAACGAGGATAATAACAGAAATTGCCTTCTTGGGGATTTGGGGATTAAGTGAAATAATACCTGGAAATAGTTGCTAGCTGTTAACTGTGAGTTCCTTCATGTCAGGCACCCAATCCCCTGCATTTCTTTGCATCTTTAGCTCACGAACTTTGTAGATACAAAAGGTATCCATGTGTAACTCTCAAGTCCCATAATAGTCAATAGTCCTGACCTATTCCTCCAGCAAGTGTGTTTTTCTAGAGATTTTTTTTTTAAATCTGCTTCACTGTTCTCGGATTTTGGCATTGCTTTGCAATTACTTATTTACAACAGGGGTCTGTGAATTCTTCAACGACGGAGACAGTGTCACATTCCTTTTTTTCCCCTGACACCTGGCACAGTACTTGGGATATGATAGTTCCATATATGTCTGCAACATTAATTAAATCCCGTGTTGAAATAGCCTAGCTGTTCACAACAAAGATAAGCCGCTGGAGACACGAAAGTGATTAAGTCAGTTACCCAGTCTAACTGGGAAATCAAATAACAATGGGATGGTTCAAGAGAAGTGAGAGAGCTGCAGAAGGAATTTGGCAACAGGAGGTCAGAGAAGTTTCACAGAGAAGGTGACTTTTGAGCTGTGTCATAAAGAAAGAGCAGGATTTTATCAGTTGGGAAAAGTCATGAGTAATATTTATATAGCATGTTCTCATTCATAAAGTATGTATAAAGAGTGTGGGTTTGAGAGGCATTTTGGTCCTCAGTCACTTGACAAGGTATCGATAGTCAACACTCAATTGGCCTTTTCACAATAATAAAACAAATTTATTTAGTTTTTCAATATTTCAACCCTCCCACTTAGTTTCAGAAATGTAGTGATGTTATAGTATCATTGAAGAAAAAGTAGAGGTAGGAGTAGAGCACCGTCAGCAGCAGAGTCAGGCCTGAGACACGGCTCTGTGCCTCTGGAAGGCTATGTCAGGAGGGCCCTTCAGATTTTTATAGTCAACTTCTTAACTTCTCTGAGCCTACACAGTCTCCTGTAGTAAGCAGAAAATAATATTCCTTTCACTGAACTATACTGGTGACTTTCTTCCTCATCACTTTTTTAAAAGTTCAAGGGAGAGCTCTTGTTTATCTGCTATTCCAGTACAACAAGTTCACCCAACAGAACGTGTCAGCTCTCTGTGCAACCTGAGCTCAGTGTGCAGCTTTCTGCCAGAGCTGATTTCGTGCCATGGTTTTAGAAATAGAAGAGTTATTTCGACGTTTTAAAACAGTTAAGCCTGTTGGAGATACGAGCATGACTTTTATCTGCAGACTGCTGTTTGCAAGAGAGTGGTATCTTTTGGAAACTAATGAATATATTTCCATAGATTGATATCTTTTAGTGTGTTTTTCTGGGATTATGAGAAAAAATATATTCTATGTGATGTAGGTCATTTCTAACGAGGGAAAAAATTGAAACATAGAGCATTGTTTCTTTGCATTTATTTCTTCAGCCGTGACACCTGAGAAAATTAATGGAAGTAATAAATAAATGCAGAACTGTGTCTTTTGTAGGGAACACAAAAAAATTAAATCAAGGAATTAGAAAAATGTAAAAAAAGGAATATATTAAATATATAAATTTTGAAACTTTAAAAGCATGCTATACCTATTTGCTAAAAAATTTTAATGCATAGGAATTAACATTTAATGAAAGATGATTATAATTGACACAGCAAGAAATAGAAAACTTAAGTAAGCAGTAACCATGAAAGGAACTGAACATGATTTAAGTACTACCTTCAAAGAAGGCTCTAATCCCAGTGATTTTGTTGGTAAATTATTTCTGTGGTTCAATAGCTAGTCGTCATGTGGGGATCCAGACCCTGTATCTTACCTTTAACTTGTATTCTAAACGGATTTTTTTTTTTTGATTCTCCCACATGCACGCCTTTGCCCAAACCTGCTCAACTTCCTGCTTTATCAATTTCAGCATCTACCCTTGGCCCAAGCCAGAACCCTTAACGTCATTCTCATCTCATCTCCCACTCTCTCCTATCCACACTGTATCTTACTGTCTTTTTTTCCCCAAACTTTTATGGAGAAATAATTGATATATTTCTGTATAAGTTTAAAGTATACAGTATGATGGTTTGATTTACATATATTGTGAAATGATGACCACAATAGGTTCGGCTCACATCCATCTTCTCATATAGATACAATAAAAAGAAAAGAAAAAAGGTAAAACATTTCTCCTTGTGATGAGAACTCTTGGGATTAATTCTCTTAACAACTTTCCTGTGTATCATACATCAATGTTAGCTATAATCATCATGTTCTAAATTACATCCCTAGTCTTTATTTACCTTATAACTGGAAGCTCGTGCCTTTTGACCATCTTTCTCCAATTTTTCCTCCCGCCACCGTTTGCCTTTGGTAGCCACAAGTCTGATCTCTCTGAGTTTTTTTTTAAACTCCACACATAATGAGATCAGAGAGTGTTTGTCTTTCTCTGACTTATTTCACTTAGCATAATGCCTTCAAGGTCCATCCGTGTTGTTGCAAATGGTAGGATTTTTTATGGCTGAATAATATTCACAAGTTTAACTTGTAAAAATTAAGTTGTGAGTGGTGTATACATACCACATACCACAACTTCTTTATTCATTCATTTATCAATGAACGCTTAAATTGTTTCTATGTCTTGGCTGTTGTAAATACTGCTGCTACAAACATGGGGGTGCAGATATCTTTTCGAGTTAGTGTTTTCATTTCCTTTGGATATATTCCCAGAAATGAAATTTGTTTGATCATATGGTAGTTCTACTTTTACTTTTTTGAGGATATCCATACTATTTTCCCATTCTAGCTGTACCAATTTACAATCCCAGCAACAATACGCAAAGGTTTACTTTTTTCCACATTCATGCCGGCATTTATTGCATCTTATCTTTTGACGATGGCTATTCTCAGGCATGAGGTATTATCTCAATTGTGGTTTTAATTTGCATTTCCCTGATGACTAGTGATGTCAAGCATCTTTTCATGTATCTGCTACCTATTTATATATCTTCTATGGAGAAATGTCTATTCTGGTCCTTTGCCCATTTTTTAAATTGGGTTATTTGGTTTTTTACTCTTGAGTTGTATGAGTTCTTTATATATTTTGGGATATTAACCCTTTATCAGGTATATGGCATGCAAATATTTTCTCATTCTGAAGTTTGTCTTTTTACTTTGTTTTTGTTGTTGTTGTTCTTTTTTTTTGCTGCGCAAAAGCTTTTTAGTTTGATATAGTCCTACTTGTTTTTTTTTTGTTGTTGTTATTGCTTCTGCTTTAGATATCATATCAAAAAAATTGTTTCCAAGACTGATGTGAAAAAGCTGTATTCCTGTTTTCTTCTAGGAGTTTCAAGATTTCTGGCCTTATATTTAAGTCTTTAATCCATTTTGATTTAATTTTTGTGAATGGTATAAGTTACCGACTTTTTTATTCTTTCTCAATATTTTCTGAATCTAAACTCTCATTTCTTCTTTCTGCTTTTTACTTGGTTCAATCCCTCCTTCCATCCCCTGTCACCTCTTCTTTAACTGTTTAAGGACCTGCTATCTGGTACTGATGTCACCAGTGCCTACTGCTCCCTCTCACTTTAGTCTGGGTACTAATGAATGTCTTTCCCCCAAAGAAGCTGATCCTGCACTATACATCTTAAATCTTTTGTCAGGTTACCACTGCCTGGGCAGGGTATTCAGCGGTAACAGAGTGAGCTACTGAGAATTTAATGAAACATAATAAAAAAAAATTAACCAGATTGTTTTCAATTGCTTTCGAAAAAGAATACTTTACCTGTTTTTGTGAGGGAAGACTGCTATTGCATTTCTACATGCATTTCTAAATAGTCATTGCATTTCTAGGCACTGTAGGAAAAGCAGACACTTCCATGACTGAGATCCCACTGGCTGAACCCTTCTGCGTTTTCCCATGAGTCATGAAAACCCATTGACAAGGGAAGGGGAAGGAAAATAAAGGCCGGTTCTTGTTCTAGGGTTGGGGAGAGGCTGCCCCCTGGTGTGGGAGGGATTTGGGATGGGAATGAGTTCCAGAGAGACACTATCCTAAGGAAAAAGGACAAGAGAGGTGCTGCAAATGGAACTGCTACCGGCAAAGGAATCAGGAGTGCTCTACTTAACTCTCTCTGAATGCAGACTCTGAGTTGGGGATGGCCGAGCAGCTGCTGGGCTGGGGTGGGGTATGAGGAGAAGGATGAATACAAATAAACATTTAGCTGCAGATATTTCAGGGCCTAGTAAAGATGTAGGTAGCCCGGGTTTGGCCTGCAGAGCTGTGCACCCTTGAATCAACTGCTGGGACCTGGGCAACCCAGCATCTGGAGCAGCAGCTGGCCATGGGGAACTGAAGACCTGAGGCACCTTCTCTAATTTCCTGGGCCACATAACCCCAGACTCCAAGGCAAACCCAAGGGAGAGGGATGGCTTTTGACAAATAATGAGGCTACTCTTGATGCCAACATATCACTTTTTTTTTTATGATAGTTATTAACTACTGGGATTGAATATGGTTTTTTTCAGAAGCCATTGAGCAGACTACATGCAGACAGCCTAGCTGAAGAGTTAAGTCAAGCCTAGAGAAGCAAACCAGAGAGAAGGACAGGTAGGAAAAGAGCCATAATGACACAGTCTGACTCCCTGCTTACGCTGACCTGAGTTCCTGAACTGACTTGTCTTCCCAGACTTCCCTTTTCTGTTAGGCTACTTAAGGTTCTATTCAGGCCGCTGATGAAGATCTAATATAAATGGAAAACACTGATGAATTGGAGAGGTCATTATTTGAATTCACAGCTGGTTTGAAACTCAATAGATAAGAAATAGGTAAAGGAGAAAACAAAGAAGGGAGGGTTATACTGAGAAGCAACATTTGTGAAAGGGAAGGATTTCACTCAGAACAGAATTGTTGGGCAGGAATAAAGTATGGTTAAACAAACCCTCCAGGTGATTCTGATGCACAGTAAAGTTTGAAAACCACTGTTCTAGTTAGTGTTTCAACACATAATACACCTGTGCTTCCTTACCATCAACTTTCTAAAAATAACCCAAGTGTTAAATTTATGTCAACAATGCTAAACTCAGGTGTGTATATGGTAAACAAAAGATTATCTTTGCTGATGGAAAAGCCAGAGGAATAGATTACTTGAAGGCCATGGGTTTATACCTCTGAGATTGGTACCATGTAGCTAATAGATGCTGATTATGATCAACATATTTAAAAATTCAGACAGAGGCCGCCAAGTAAGCGTTGTTAAAGTTCCCCTCCCGTGTTCACCACGTATAAGTCAACGTCTCTCAGAGCCCAAACAGCTGCCGAAGCTCATGGGAGGTTTGAGCTTTGAAACAACTGACGAGAGTCTGAGGAACCATCTTGAGCAATGGGGAACACCCGCGGACTGTATGGTAATGACAGATCCGAACACCAAGTGCTCCAGAGGCTTTGTGTTTGTTATCTATGCCACTGTGGAGGACGTGGGTGCAGCCATGAATGCAAGGCCACACAAGGCAGATGGAAGAGTTGTGGAACCAAAGAGGGCTGTATCAAGAGGAGATTCTCAAATACCTGGTGCCCATTTAACCGTGAAAAAGATTTTTATTGATAGGATTAAAGAAGACACTGAAGAGATTATTTTGAAGAGTATGGGAAGACTGAAGTGATTGAAACCATGACTGACTGAGGCAGTGGCAAGGACTCTGCTTTTGTAACCTTTGATGATGATGACTCTGTAGACAAGATTGTCATTCAGAAACACCATACTGTGCATGGCCACGACTGTGAAGTAAGGAAAGCCCTATCTAAGCAAGAGATGGCTAGTGCGTCATCCAGCAGAAGAGGTCGAAGTGGTTCTGGAAACTTCGGTGGTGGTCGTGGAAGTGGTTTTGGTGGGAATGACAACTTTAGTCATGGAGGAAACTTCAGTGGTTGAGGTGGCTTTGGTGGCAGCCATGATGGTGGAGGATATGATGGCAGTGGTGATGGCTAGAATGGATTTGCTAATGATGAAAGCAATTTTGGAGGTGGCAGAAGCTACGATGATTTGGCAGTTACTAGAATCAATCTTCAAATTTTGGACCCATGAAAGGAGGATACTTTGGAGGTAGAAGCTCTGGCCCTTATAGTGGTGGAGGCCAATACTTTGCCAAACCACGAAACCAAGGTGGCTATGGCAGTTCCAGCAGCAGCAGCAGTAGGGACGGCAGTGGCTGAAGGTTTTAATGACTGCCAGGAAACAAAGCTTAGCAGAAGAGGAGAGCCAGAACAGTGACAGGGAAGCTACAGGTTACAACAGATTTGTGAACTCAGCCAAGCACAGTGGTGGCAGAGCCTAGCTACTACATAGAAGACATGTTTTAGGCAATACTCATTCATGTGTATGGGCAAAAAACTTGGACTGTATTTGTGTCTAGTTGTAAAACAGGTTATTTCTGTTCTGTGGACAGTGTAAAGCATTTCAACAAAGGGTTTTAGTGGTGGTTTTTTTTTTTTTTTTTTTGCACCTATGCTGTTGATTGCTAAATGTAATATTCTGAACATGACACTGAATAAATGTCTTTTAAAAAAATTCAGAAAGAAAAAAACTGACTTCCATTCTTCGTAATTCAGTTTTCCACAAGGAAGTACAACTGTAAGACTTTTAGCCATAAATAGGCAAATCTTTCACAATCTATAAACCTCTTTTCTTGGAGCATAACTTTCCATCCTACTGCCACCCCGCCTTCCCAAATTGTCTTTGTCATCTTTTACATTTCTTAACTAATAATATTTCTTAGAAAGTCAAAGGAGAGTTTTCATGGAGTAAGCAAAAATGTAGGCTTAAAATAAAAATAATCTGTGGCTTCTCGGTCATTCAAATAAACTCCTATATCTCCTTGCTTTTCAAATTGTGACTACCTCTTTTAAAAATGGCTTAATTGGGGCTTAATTTTATTTAGCATATAAAAGACCAAGCATAATCATATCTTACAGTAGTCCCATATGCCTTTATGTGTACCATATGCAAATCAAAAATACTGACATCTTAATTTTAAAACTTTTTCTTAACATGTTATTAGAGATATAAGAGCTGGATATAAAATTACTCAGCAAACTGCTTCCCTTCTTTAGACTGGATAAGTTAACACTTTCAAGACAAAATCTCCACAGTTTTCTACCCTAAAGACTTCAGCAATATTCTAATGAAATTCTAACAAGTACTGAGTCAGGGTCCTGTTTTTGCATGTCCATGGATCACTGATCCTATTCTATGGATCAAAAAAGTAAGTTTATTTTAATTTGTAACAGGTGGGCAGAATATCTTGGTAATTTGCATTCATTTCCTATAAGAGTGGAACAAAATTTGGGAATGAGTTCCTGATCTGTAAGGACAGCAGCCACAAGGCTGCAACAGCAGGAGGTGACAAATTCAGGGACCTTCACGTTTTCCCTAAAACAGTAGTTTCTAACTCTTACCTTTTCTAACAAAATTCAATGGCAGATTCAAGGGAGAAAAATGGGCTGAAGTTCTTAATACTACCATTTAATAGCCTATCTGAAATGCCTATCACACATGTAAAACACATGAAGGGCAATGAGACATAGATCTTTAGGTATTGTAGTAGGTTACAAAAAAAAGTACGTCAAATTGGTTAATCCAACAACACATTTCGTGTATCTATAATGTGAACTAGCTAAACTAAACAGTACTTCTAATGAGTATATCCTAGGACTTGTGCCATATTTACTCAGAGTTAAACTACCAACTATTTGCTCTGTCCCTACAAACATCCTGTTGCTACATAAACATAAAAACAGAAGCGTATCAAATACCTTTTTTTATCTTTCTTCTAGGTGAATGGATAAAAAAAACCTGCTGGTTCAAAGATGAATTACATTCCTGTTTTGAAAACTGTTGCTCTGATATGCCGCATTCACAGTTGCCTTTGAATTCTCTTTTAACTCTCCAAAGCAGTGAATAAACTTGCCTGAATAGTATCTTATTGGAGAATAAGCAAGAAGCAAAGATCATACAATGGACACACACATTTGGTTTTTGATCTATTAAGGCAGACATTAATATGTATTTTCTACTGTATAGAGTTTAGAAATGACCAAGCTAGCTCAGTTCCTCTAAGTTGTGGATCAGGTAGCAGTAAATGTGTAACAGAGATGTCCCTGGGGATGAAAGACCTGGGCTCTAGACCAACATCCTTCCTTGATTTATCACATGACCTTGGGAAACTCTCTACATTGCTCCAAGCTTTTTCAAGAGTTAAAATAGGGATAAATAGCTGCCCTCCATCTATAACACACCTACTGTAATGTTCAAATGAGAAAGTGAAAATGCTTTGTAAAATTGTAAATAAGCTTAGCCAAAAATCTTAGGAAGAACTGAATCACATTGTCTTTAGGGACTATGAATCCATTTAATCCTCTACTTTCCTCATTCCTAAATGTCTGACTTGGCCCCAAAGGTAAATAAAAAAGCTCAGGGGTGTGAGGGCTGGGAGAAAGTGGTGAAGGGTTAAAGAAGTAAAAATTAGTAGTTGATAGGTGGTCACAGGGATGGGGAGCACGGCATAGAAAATGCAGTCAGCAGTAATGTAATGGCTCTGTGTAGAGCCAGAGGGAAGATAGAGTAATCGGGGATTGTTTCATAAACTATATAAATGTCTAACCAATGGACTGTATACTTGAAACTAAAAAACAAAACAAAATAGTCATTACTTTAAAAAATCAAAATGAGCTGCATCTTATATGGCTCAATCACACTATCAGTATTAATAGTGATTATAACAAAAGCTTAGGGATAGTGAACAATTTCAAACAACTTTGCCAAGTCATGAATATTAAGGTGAAAGCCATTTAAAAAACTCAGATACCAATAATAATTATATAAATGAAGTTAAATTACAAAGTTGACATAGATTTGTAAAACAGATAAAATATAAGAGTAGACATTAAATAGTTTTAATGAATCCACTTCCTTTATTGCAGTAACCTCTGTACAAAGCAGCAACTGCAATACTCAATGTTAAAACATTAGAAAAGCATTTGTGTGACAGTTATAGTACAGTATTATCAAAATATTACATTTTCAAACTTGGTAAACATCCACCAGCTCAAATCTTTAAATTATTTCCATAGTCTTTAAAAATACATAATATCAGAAAGCATATAAAAAGAATGTAAAAGAAAACCTAAAACAAATGAAATAATATAACAAATAAATATTTGATTTAATTCACCATTTAATAATCAGCTTAACACCATTCTCTCTAAACCCACTGAATTTTTACCTATAGGAGTAATGAACTGTCAAATGCCATTGCATAATTATTTGTTTCCAAGTTATCACTAATGATTAGAAATGAAAAACAAAAATTGGCATTAAAATAATCAAATTCAGCATAAATAAAATAGAGTAGAATAGCTTCAACACTAGATAGCCTCTCTAAGAATTGTTGAACTTTATTAGAGCACTACAATAACCTTGAAAATTTTGATCTGGTGTCTAATGTTAATTAAAAGTAATGCGTTTTTTTTTTTTAAAGTGAAAAGCTTCTTACATTATTTCACAGACAATATTACCCTCCCCCCATTATGCATATTTAGATATATTTTATGTACTTTATACACATGTATGTATGATGCATGACATTTGGTTCCTGCAGTAGAGATCACAATGTTTTCCTGAATGGGAAAAACTTAAAAAAAGAAAAATAAGTGTACCTGTGCACATTTCAATATAGCAGCACTCAATTCATGCCCTATTATTCATTTATAATGTTCAAACATGATATTGTTTACTGAATAATATGACATTTCTACTGTCTTTACCCCAAAACACTATAAAACCTGCAATAAATGGAACAATGCTATGAGTTACAACATAAGAAAAAAATTATGGAAAAAATGATTACTCCATTTTCTTAATGTTCTGAATTCAAAATTATTATCAGATCTTCATTTTTATATTAATTTAGTTCCTACTCATGCAGCAAAATACTGCACTATTGACAACAGTAATTTTATAGATTTCTATCAAGATTCATGAAAACCTGCATAAGTTTTTCACCACTGAAACTTATGCTAGTGAACCCATTGAACAGTACTTTAGATGAGAATTTCTCCGTTTTCTAACTGAATGATAACTGTGTGAAGTTACATGCCCTTCAAATGAACACCTCTGTTCTCTAAGAAATCTGTGTTTCAATCTGATTTTGAACTTATGTTTACTAAAGAAAAAGATTTTTAATCTAATGAATGTTGATCACTTAAAACGCAAAAAACCAGCAAAACATAAATGTCGTTATATATACATATGTGCGTCTGTGTATGCATATACATACATACACACATACAGATATGTAGATATATATCCCTTGAAATGTTTTTAGGAAATCCTTCCTTGAATAAAAAATGAAAATTTCACATTAATAACTGTATATAAAGCTTTTAGTAACAGTACATATGCACTGTCAAATTTGTACTAGTAGACTACGATGTCAAAACAGACATTTCAAAAGCACAAACTGGCAGTTTTTCTTAACACAAAAGTTTTAAAGTATTAAGAATGGATTAAATTTAAATGTTCAGAATAATCTGTTCAAACCTGAGTATATTAATTAAGACTAAGTGTACTTGACAATTGAATGAATTAAACCTAAAAACATTTCACTGAGAAACCAGTGGTCCATTTAACCATTTGAGACATTATTTTAAGGATTTATAAAGGATGGCATAGTGAAACTCCATGTAGTATTTACTGAAATAGTCTATGAAATGGCATAGCTTTGTCTAATTTTCCTTCAGAAAAAAATTTCTAGCATTTCTTAAAAGTCCCTCAGATTTGAGAAAAATGCAAAATTAGGACAGATCTCTCTTCTAATAAATACAAATGATCTTGAGGACTTTTGTCTAAAGAATTACAATATATGATATTTCAGCATGGTATATAGAAGTACTGGATAAATCTTCAAACTTCCCTAAGGTTTCAAGAGATAATAATCAAATAAAGATACAAATAAGAGCCACTTAGAAGTTAACAAAAAAGGGGTTTATTGGGCCTTTTTTTCCCTAGATCTACATTTAAACATACTCATACAAACCTAAACTTGGGGTCACTTTTTGGTTCCCATTTTTTTTTGCATTTTTCATTAACTTGCCCTAATTCTCACCTTTAATTTCTAAATGTATACCTTTACAAAAATAGTAAAAAACATACAGTACTCAACACTAATTGGTCAATGGAAAAAGAAAAGTAGTGTCCATTTTAAGATGGAAGAGACTAGAAATAAAAATAGCTGAAGGCAAAGTTTGACATTCTATAAATTTATAAAAAAGGATATATGGATGAAATTTGGTTATTTTCAGAAGGCACCTCAAGGCTAAAGGCTTTTTGTACTCCTTTCATCAATCAAAAAACAACACGTTTTTATTGCTATTCAAGTAGCAAAGGAAAACTTTACTCTCATGAGCTTCAGTCCAATAACAAGGAATCATCATTCGTTAAGATTGAGATATGTTTCTGACTAATGCTGAAGTCTCCATACACACACATCAATGGGACAACTTCTCTGTGTGCTTTCAAATTAATAAAATAGTGAAAGAAAAGTCACAGTTTGCTATCGTGATGTTAATGTGTCATTGAAGATTTCAGTTACTTCACTAGGCACTGAAGTACCATCTGAAGGGCTGTCCACTGTGTAGAACATTTAGGAATAGAAGGTAAGGACACTCTGATGATTCCCACGAACCAGGAGGATAGGTGGTAGGTCCTTAGATAGAGCTTCTAACCATGCCATGTAGAGAGCACTAGACACAGCACCTTTTCGTGCAACTGGGAGACTCCTGGTGTCAAAAAGAGAAAGGAAATTAAGCCATTCATTTGAGTTGAGAAGAATAGAATGTAATAAAAATTATAAATTAAGTCACAATAATAGTAACTAAAAATTACTATAGTTGCAAAATATTTTTAAGTGCAGGGAAATTCTGCATATAGTATGGCAACTACTATACTGCCATAACACTATTCCAATTTTTTAAGTTTGAACAAAATATTTAAAAATTTTTCTTCATAAGAATAGCAAATAAATTTCTATAAACCATAACACACTTGGTACTTAACACTAACCCCCAAATTTCTCCTTCTTCAGTAAGTACAAAATTCTTTTATGGGGATGTAAAGTAGAGCATAAGCAATATAGTTAATAATGTAATAACTAAGGGATCACCTCGTAAATATAAATGTTAAACACTATGCTGTACATCTGAAACTAGTATAAACTATTGAATGTCAACTCTAATTGAAAAATAAAAATTAAAACAAATAAAGGAACTTAAGGTTCTTAATATATTTTTATAAAACATATATATATACCAACATATCTCGGTTTGGTGAGAAATGTTATTATAAATCAAGAAATTTGAGTTATTTGAAATATTTAGTAGCAACTATTAAACAGGAAAAAAATTTGTTTTAGAAGAAAAGGATGCTTCCATCTGAATTTAGAAAGTGGAAACTATACATGGATAAAGAAAACTCAAACAACTCTACATGTTAATTAACTCAAACAACTCTACATGTTAATTTTTATCTTCTCAACTCTCTGGGCTTTCATTTCTATTTATAGATAATGGCAGTAGGCACCAATTGCTCTAGAGAGTGTTTCCAGATTTCTATGTTTAGCATCTTCCATTACAGATATTTGATCATCAGCAGCAAAACTTAAAATTTTCTAGTGTATTAAATAGTTGTTATTAATCACAATAACAATCTTTCGGTGTTATTTTATTTCATCATTTGGCAGGTTTCTGAAGACCTGAGCTTTCCTTACCTATTCAAGGACTTACGCTCCGGGACTGAGAAAATTTGGGTTCAGTATCAAGCTAACATGGTTTTGTGGAGGAAAAGCCAGAGCTAACATTAGCATCTACATTCAACATAAGGACAGTGAATCTGTATGTAAAGTCTGTGTGTGGGAACTTGGGGTGGGATTCAGTCAGGAACCGCTAGTAACTTTTTGGGGTTATTTCCATGAAGAACCTGCTTGGGGTTCAAATTTTGACTTCGGGCTCTCATACCCCACATGTTTGATGGCTATGCTAAAAAATTTTTAAAAGGTGGGAAAAAGGATAAATTCCAGAATGAACTGTTATGATAATTACCTAAATGCATCCTAATTGCATTATTATAAAATAAATACCCAAGAAAATCTTATGTATTACTTACATGACAATGATATTAGCTGTGCTTGAATGTTCTTTTAATAACTCATTTAACCTGATCTGCCGGTATGTCTGAAACAAAGCAGGACACAGTCATTCCTAGACCATCTGAAAATCTAGTATGGTTTATAAAACTATAAGTAGACAAAGAGAAACCAATTTTGGTGTAACAAAAATTTGTTCTCTAATTTTAAAAAAATTAATTTTTTACACTGTCCATGTATAAATGCAACATAAAGTAGATTTAATTCACAGAACTGGTCCCCCCATAACAAATTGCAGTTCTTGATACTTATTTATGTCTTAAGTATTTAAAAAATCACATGGATGATTAATGAAAAGGAACCAGAAGAGAAAGAATACCTTGGTCTTATAAAGTTCAAGTTCATTATCAGTTATTCGCCATGGTTCATCTTCTTTCATTTTATCTGCAATATCTTGTTCTTTATCATCTTCATGAAGTCTGTATGGCTCAATCATTTCATCAAAAGCTACAATACTTAAAAAAATGGAAAGGATACTGACGATTATCTTTATTTTGAATTACTTAACATTAAGATCTTAAATGCTAAGTTATAACTTGAAGAATTAGTGTTTTCCATTGACTGTGCTCCCCTCTACACTCTTAACTACTCTGATCAGTATCTACCCCTGCTCCTATGACCACCCCCCTCGACCTAAGTACATTTTCACCACAGAAGCCAAAATGATCCCTTTGAGCAGTATGTCAAATCATGTCGCTCCTTTACTCAAAACACTCAAAGGCTTTCCCCATTCAAGTACCACTAAATAAAAGTAGTATAAGAAAAGGTACTAGAACATTTCAAAGAGAAGAAAGGGCAGATAGTAAACATTTAAGATGCAGAATAATGAATGTGGGCATAAACAATGGAAATTTAAAAAACCATGTGGAATTTCTGTGGAATCAATTATTTTCAGAAATTACTTATAAACAGTAGTAATTGAATTCTCTGAAAATTGAGGCTCTCTAGAACTTACTTCAATATCTGCTATAGGCATGCCAATTATCAGTGCTAGATTTAAAAAGCTGACTTCACATGTAACTAACAGAAGGCAAAACCCCCAGATAATTAAGTTGAATGATCTGTTATTGAAGTGTCTGGGTAAGTTATCTATAAAAGGATCAGAAATATATACAAAGTAACTTATTCAATAACTTACTTTTCTTTCTTTGGTTTAGTATTAATATCTCCTAGGACCATGATATCGGAGAAGTCTATCCGGAACTTGCTAAGTAAAGTAGCCATCCTAGAACAAAAATGAATAGCACTGAGACACATGAAAGCCATAAATACATATTTTAATTCTATTTAGGGTTGAATCCATATATCTAAAATGCATGATTTATAGGAAAATTCTATCAGGTGCTAAACAAAGTCCATCTAAATTAATTCACACTGTACATTTGCAAAACAGATTTCTAAATTCCCTGAGCAGAGACTTTTGTTATAGTCTTTTACTTTCTCTGAATCTCTCCTTAGTATCCAATAATGAATGGACAGAGAGTGACATTAACAATGAAATTTGAATGGCAACTAGTTTTTTTTTTAAGTTAATTTTAGTCAAATTATAGTTAAGTATATGGATTTCAGTAAAAACTTGTAAATACTTATTTGTTTAATTATTTTTGGATTAGTCTTCATCCACGAAGAATGAATATCTCAAGGCCCAAACTGAAGCTATGACTGATGGTATAGATTAAGTTCACAGTCTTTTTTGAGGGAGTAGGGAAGACTTGGATAGGCATGGAATAAAAGCTCCAACAAGCCTCTGATTTTTCAGTAAATAAACACTTTTTGGAGGCATAGTTAGCAATAAAATCTTGTGGCTAGAAAAGTTGAACACATAAACAGAAAAAGGAATGAACAAAACAGGATTTTATTTTTAATGAGTTTTCTAAATTGAGATACTAGAAAACAGACAAGCAACAGATTTAACTTTTAAATTATTTCTACTATTTCTTGCATAATTCACTGTTTGAAATGAATAAACATCTAGCTGAATTCTGGTATAAATCTACTAAGTCCTGCTATGTGTTATAGGGCTCACAAAACTCAAATCTAAGAATAAAATACAAGCCCCAGAATGTGATGAGTGGTATCATGATTCAGGAAGGAAATATAACAACTAGTGGTTAGTGGGGAGAGGGGTGATGGGAAAGTGTTATGAAGAAGGTGACAACTGTCTTGGGCTTTAAAGAATGTAGTATATTGACAGAAAAGGGAGGCAAGCAAGGAGTTTTTTACAGTAGAGAAATGAGAGTATGCAAAGGAGTAAAAGTCTGAAAGCACATGCATGTTTAGGGCAGGTAGAGAAATGTAAACTGAAGTATAAAGCATATTTGGGGGAACAGAAGATAATAGAAATTGAACAGGAGGACATGTAAAGGGCCTTGTCATGTTTTGGCATAGACTTTCTACGGTATGTTACAGAGATATTAAAAGTATTTTTGGCAGAGGAATCATATTATCAAGCTCTGCTTTCTAAACATGAAATTAGAAGAAACGTGCACCATATATGCTGAAAAGGTCAGAGACTAGGCATAAGATATTCAGAGAAGCACTGAAACCAGAACTAGAATTGTGACAATACAAACAGAAATAAGAGAATGAATGAAAATGGCATCCTGCATTTCTGTTGTCCAGAACTCTACAAAATGTATCCCATATATGAATATGTAATCTTTGTGTACTTTCTCCCCAAATTTAAAAAAAAAAGCTGCTTAACACTTTAATACCATAAGTATTTAATAAAGACTTTCTAAAATGTCAATATATTAAAAAATGTTATATGTCGATAAAACTAAGTATAACTTAAACATAGACTAAATTAAAGAGAATGGGGTTTTATTTGTTTAACTAGAATTTTCAGCTTCAGTATAGAACAGAGCAACATGACTGACATTTTATGGATTGCCTAATTTTTATCCTATCGAATGTATATTGTATAGTAAAGTACCATTAATTAAATGCCCTTCAATTTAAAATAGACTTACGCTCTCCGGTCATGGTCTATTCTGTTTATTTTTCCACCAATGAATACTCTGATTTTACAATCTTTCCACTTTTTCTTGGTCGTCAGAAGATAAGGTATCAATAAAGTCAAACCTGAATCATAAAAATATAACAAATCATTTACTTAATGCTAACTTCTCAATCAAGAACTTTTAATTTAGTCTCTAAAAACATGTTTACTACAACTCAATAGAAAACAGAATTTTTCTTTCTGGCCTTCCTTGATTTAGTCACGGTGCCATAAGGCAGGGCTGAACTAGGTGGGCGATCTAGTGGAGTCAGGACCCATGTGAGGAAGGGAGCGAAATGGGACAGTGGCCTGGCAGAGTTGGATTATTCACATACAGGAGTGGTGAGAAATGAGAATATTCATTGATGCTAATGAGAGCCAGCTTTCTCACTGAAATCAGAAACATAAAAAGAGAGAAGCTGGACTGAACTCTGCAGTGTTGGACTGGAACTGGTTTTCAATCTATATGCACATATACAAACATATATATGTGCATTTTCTAGATCTGCCCACTGAGAAGGCCTGGGGGCAGTGAAACCCTAGTAACAATGAGCATATCTTAATACCCTGATCTTTGTTTCTCAATACCACTCTCCATTAAAGGAATCAGGGCTCCTTGGATAATGAATGATTCGATAGCTGGTGTAAATACAAAACCGAGCCTGGAACATCTTATTGTACCAGAAAATAAAGAATGATTGAGACACGACAAATGGACATAAAAGTTAGACAAAACAGGAAATCCAGGACAATTTGAATATCAAAACAAATCATGAGACTGACAAATCATACCCCACTGAATAGAATAGGAATCCATGAGTCCACTCAGAAATAATGAGAAAGCTCTTCCTTATAGTAAAATTCCAACTAATAAATGAGGAAGAAATGATAGAATTGGAAAGTCATCTTTTGGCAACCACTAACACACCACCACAACAATAATAAATTCAGGCAGAAATATCAATGGATGCCAAAGATGGTGGCAAAAGTTGCAGTAACAATGGTATATTTACATGGTCTCAAAGTAACACTCCATTCCCCAAATTATAATTATATAATTATAAAAGGGAGAAATAGTAACTCTTCAGTGTATAAACCTGGTGAAAACCACCTTACTCAAAAGTCAAAGGTAATTTTACCAATGATGAGACAAATCAACATCATGTGCCATCTGATGAGATATAGACAGAAGAGCATAGCATCACTTCTGTGATATTTCTACCCAAAATACATAACTTAAAATTAATTATGATGAAACATCAAATGACACTCCAAATTTTAAGTGACATTCTACAAAATGGTCTGTAATATTAAAAGAAAATGTTAAGGTCGTGGAGCTCAAGGAAGGACCTATCAACTCCCAAAGTGAGAGACGATGAAGAGATATGACAACTAAGTGGAACACCTGTTTCTGAAATTAATCCCGTTGCTTTGAGAATGCTGGCAAAACTGGAATGGGGTCTACTGGTGAAGAAAGAGTATACTCCAACTCTTAGTACTATTCTCACAACTCCAATAAGTTTAAAACTGTTAAAGAAAATACATTAACAGCCTTACCTCCATCATCAAAAAGCCACCAGACATCAATAGTATTCTTTCCTTGCTTTTTCTGAAACTGTGTACTAGCTTCAAGAAGCTTTTGGTCAGCTACATTTAAAGGCACAGCAGGGCCTTTGGATTCTAAAGGATTAAGCAGAAAAATAAGATGTAAGAAAACTAAATATTAAAGTCCCTTGTGCTGAATTCCTACAGTTTCCTTTAATATACTTAAATGTTTATAATGTAGATAGTTGTATATGGCATCCATCATAAGCTTTCAATTGTTTATGATTGAAACATACTTTTAAAAAGATTACAGATAAATACATCTTTACAACAGCTAAACTCATCCAAATTATCCTGCCTTACTTCCAATATTTTGAAGCATTCTGAATGAAAGAGAATCATAAGTACCAATCAAGAAAATTATAATTAACTACTGGATTTTGATTTCTGAAAGGCCGTTTTGGGTTAACTGGACAAATTAAATTTATGCCTATTCTACGAATATCTTTTGTAATCTAGTTTCTCAATAATATAAAGCTCAAAAAATTTTTTTAAATAAAATGTTGTTATCTGTAATATGATAGACAGAAGGAAGTGGAAGACATACCAATGCATTCTTACAATTATCACAATGAAACCTCTAAGGAAAAACACCCTCATCTTGACCTAAGTTTTGTCCTCTCAATATAGAACACCCAATTCTAAAGCCATATAACCACCACCACATCTTTCTCTGAATCATAGAAAGATGGTGAGAACTCCTTGGAAGGACACCTGTATGCTACAAGTCTATATCAAGACAGCTCCCTTTTATATTCTCAAGAATTAGGGGGGCGGGGGGGGACGGGGGGAGAATCGGCACAGCTCTGTGAGCAAGCGAATGACTATTATGAAACTCCTACATCAAATTTTAATAAGCAGAAATCCACAGGAGGAAATCTGATCACTTTTACAGAATGTCTATCATTCACTTTTCATGCTGCCATGATGTATGCAAACATGACAAATGATTTTGCATGATGAAATATTATGGCTACCAAACCACACTGCTCCATAACTCTCACCTCTATCTCCTTCTCATAAAATTCATGTATGTTGACATGACTGTATCTCCCAAACGCAGCAGGACTGTGAGAAATATTGTAATTTTTGAAATGAAAAATATATTAGTATCAAAATTAAGGACTTGGCTGGGTACAACTGATGGTAAAGAATGTAAGTGACACTGTAAATAAACCTATTTCAGTGTCTCTAATTATCATCTAAACCATGCAGTTTAAAGTAAAAAATTAATACTGACTTTCAGGGTGTGAATATTTCAAAAATGCTATGATGACATAAAATAATTTGTCTTTGATGTATATCACCTTTTCCTGGAATGATTTAACTCTTTAGTTGGACTAATGATAATTTTTCTAATCTGCATTTAATAAATAAGTGTAACATCACCTCACCATGAAAATAAAAACTAAGGTAAAAAAAGAAAATAATAAGGTCGGATTTAAAGAGTTAACAGTATGAAAAAAAGGATTAAAATAAAATGATGAAAAATGCCTGCCTTTTTTCAACAGTGGTTGAGTTGGAGTCTTGCCATCCTCTTCCTCATCTAGATTATGTTTAAAAAACAAAATATAAGTTAATTGCCTTTATATTATTAAATAATTAAAATATAATGTAAACGGCACATTTATAAACAAAACAACGACACGAAAACACAGTCTGTGAATGATCATCAAGACTGAAGATAGATGTTTTCTAGAGAGGGTGTAGGATTTTAAAAAGCAAATATATTTTAGACCCCTCCAACTGAGCTACTGATCAACATTCATCCCCAAATTTTATTCCTGTACAACTGACCAAAACTTCAGTGCAATTTTAAAACTTTTTTTATATTTGAAGTCAGTTGAAAAGATGTTGAATTATGGCTTATAGAGTAGAAATATGACATGAAAAAACTGACATTGCAGATAATATGCAAATTTTAAACATGCCACTGCATCACTGTGCAAATGACTGAAAAGTAACTTTAGAAACATTTAATGGATATTTGGCATTTTTAAAAATTAATCACCACTTGCAATATTAAGAAATTTGACTAGACAGAGCCTTTTTGGTTTATATAAAATGCCAGGTTATACAGGAGTGATTTTTTTCAAATATGTAAATCTATATATGTGTATATGCATATATGTATGCATATACTGGTCCATTTACATTTAAATATCTATAAATATTTTCCTGGGGTTAACAGTTTTCCTAACCTCAGTTTTTTTCTTAATATAAGCTTATATGATATTTTGCTTAAGGCATATAAAACTCCCAACTTGGACAGGAAAAGGTATACCGCAGTGGGCTCCAGAGTCAGACTTCCAGCGTTCCAATATTACCATTAACTCTTTTTCTGGCTGTGTGACTAACGACTCCCTTTCCTCGGTTATAAAAAGGATGAACAATACCTACCTCTTAAGATTGTTATATTGCAAGTATTAATGCACTTAGTTCAGTGCTTAACACAAATTATTCAAAGGGTGCTCTTTCTGTTCCCTTGTATACAACTGTATGCCTTAATAATCAAGACAGATATACCAAATATCTATGACTATATAACTACACCAGAATATTTGTAATTCCTAAGACTTTTAAAATTGTCTAAACTTTTCTACAGTTTCTATGCTAATTTTGAAAATAATTGGCTAAATAGAAAATAAACACAAAATAAAATTACTGCTGCTTTTAAATGCTAATTTCTTATGCCTGTTATGGGACAAGAAACATTTTGATTATTACAGTTAATTTTTTAGTATTAAATACTATTGTTCCTAAAAGTTTGATATTATCTGTCTTTGATAATAAAAACATTTAGAAATATAACTATGGACATTTTGTATTCATTTCAAAGCTCAGAAAAGTTGAGGAAATATAGACACTTAAAATGATTTAAACTAAGTTGAAAGTATTTACATTTTATAACAAAAAGATAAATAGAAATGTACTGACCCAGTTTTCTACTTTATAAAAATAATGACATTATGAGATTGTGACACACATTAGTGAGCTAATGTATGGATAACATCTACAATGTAGGAGGCACAAAGTAGATGCTTGGTAAATATTACTTCTCTTCCCCTCCCCCATCATAGTTTTATCTGTTAACTCCTAACAGATTTTATAAAGAAAGTATTTGTTTTAGGCGAGAAAAAAAGACAAGAATAAAAGTAAGAGGAAATGAAAGAATGTATACCATAAACTAAAAATAAATGCAGGAACATAAGAAGAGTTATCAGAATTAGTTTATAGAGTTTTGACACGAAACAAAAAAAAAATTATAATTAAGCCAGCAAAGAACTGAAAGGGAAAATGGGTCTCAACTAAGTTCTCAACTACCATTACTCTAGGCGAACAAGGTAAATAAAGGAGGAAAGAAATAAAAAGAAACATTACTGCTTCTAAATAATATATAAGAGATCAATTTTTACAGAGACAAGATTTGTCCAACGTTATCAATTTCAGAAAAAGAATTGTAATTATTCACAGGAGTCAAAAGTATGATATGGTTTGATGATTCACAGTGCAGATTTTTTCTTATTGCGTCAGCTGGGAATAGGACAGATAGATGGAGATACTAGACTGAACAGAGGTAGGAGAGTGAGGGTGGGAGAGTAAGATTTGGAAGTCATCCCTCTTTCCTTTTTATAAACGTGACATATAGATTTGTGGATGAATTTATCTGAAAGTCTCATAAGATCTGGACACCTTTTTCTGGCTTGAAGCACATGAGCCACCAGGGGTATTATGTTTGTAATTATGGCCTTATAGTTCAGCAATCAAATACAAGGAGCGTGTTTCTTCAGAGAGACTAAATTGGGAAATAAAATTGCACTTGATTTTTTCTTACATTGTTTTACCTAAACAACTTCAGACTCAGCAAATGCAAAAAATTTCTGAATATCTCAGCACATAAACAAAACCCCTGGTATTTAAATATCTTGACTTCAACCAAAAAATTATGTAAATTAATTATGTAAGCTTCATTCCTTTCAAAGTTATCATATGCTGTACGCACACAAACATCGCTCTAAAATTATCATGTTTCTTTCCAAGTTCAGATTTAACCTAAGCTTCAAATTAAAATGTTTTATTTAAAGCAAATATAAGTTAAAAACATACACGAGCACATAATTAATTGGTGTGGTTTCTGTTCTATGACCCAGTAAAATAAGTAATCATTTTGCGCCATTTTTGAAAGCTATAAATTTTACCTGAGCTATTAAAAATGAAAAGTCAAGTTTGAGAACAGGTTACTTTATTAGCTGTGTTATGTAATAAAAGCCATTTCTCTTCAAATTAAAACATTACCTCAATAAAATTTGTTTGAATAAAATTACCTTTATGGGTAACAGTTTTTTCACCAGATGGTTTGGAAGTATCTAAATCCGATTTCTTACTATATTCTATACTTAGTACCACATCCTTGACACCAGGAGATTTCTCTTGTGATGACAATAATTCTTCTGTAGATATGAAAATATTCAAATATTATCTAAATCTTATTTTAATCATTAAAGAAAGCATCATGGCATAATATCAATTAAATGATAATTTTAAGCAAAGTTTATTATGAAATAAGTTTACAATAAATGATTTCTTATATAAACAAATGTGACAATCTGTTCATTTCAATATCTTGAGCCACAGCTAAGTGTGACATTTGAATTAGGTGCTGGGCAATCAGTAATGAGTGAGATTCATGGAACACAAGAACGTGGTAGGCAAGGAATAATGTATGCTATGTGAATCAACTCTATTCTCAAAGTCATTAACACATATAAAAAATGTAAAATGTGAAAATTTTTCATATACATATAAGATGACAGACAACACTGAAGGCTTGGGAGCAAAAAGTAAAGGGATTAAGTACAAATTGGCAGTTATAAAATAGTCACGGAAATGTAAAGTACAGCATTGGGAATATAGTCAATGATATTGTAATTATTATGTATGGTATCAGGGGTGTACTAACTTATCAGGGGGATTACTTCATATATAAGTGATATAAATGTCTAATCACTATGCTGCAGACCTGAAACTAATATAACATTGAATGTCAACTGTAATTGAAAAAATTTTTGAAATTCTTTAAAAAAAAAAAAAACCTATGTGAGCCTAGATGCCAACAGTATGCGAAAAGGTTCACAGGCTGTATTTTCTTTTTAATCTTCGCAATGACCCTATGAAGTAATTATATTTTTAACAGATGAGGAAACTGAGGGTTGGAAGTCAGCAAATTTGCCTAGCCTCAAACTACGAAGAGAAAAGGCTGGGATTTTTAACGCAGCTCTGACTCCAAAGCCTGTACCCTTAATCCCTGTCTAAACCAAACCCCTGTCTCCAAATCCTAATGATGAATAACAAGGATTTCAAAACAATTTTCATAATGATTATAAACACATAAAAATATTTTCTCCAAGTTCCAATCACATTCAAATCTCAGTATATTATAGAACTACATAATTTATTAGCCAAATGGATATTTTTGAGTGAAAGGGAACACTACTAATAATTACACAGAGTTAAAAGGAACCCTAAACCTAAATCGCTGTTAGAGCAAGAGAGAATTAAAATAGTATTTTGTAAGGCCTACTCCAGAGTAAGAAAACGCATTTTCAGCAAGCCATACTTTTGTGTTACACGGATAAAGACCTCAAAGCACTCCTTTCAGAACTGCATAATACCCTTAAAATGGTGGGGCAGTGGGAGGATTAAAACAGTTTAAGTATATAAACAAGTGACAAAAGTTCATTATCTGCCTCAGCTATTTAGGCTTAGCTAATTTTGATCATTCGGTGAATTAATTGATAAAGGTAAAATGCATGCAAAATTTCTTAAGCTTATAATATTTTTAAATATTTTTATTTTTGAATTATAGTAGACTTACTCTGCCATCTTGACTGGAACAAGCTTTTATAATTTTTAAATTACCAGGAAATCATTAGAGGGTATGAAATTTTCCATAGTTTATTTATAAAGTTTGCAAAAGTACTAGGTATACTTTAACTGGTTTTAATCTTTACTTTTAAAAAATTGGTTTTTTAAGTACTTTGAAAATTATATAGTTGGAGAAGAGATTAGTGGGTATTGGGTTAATGATGGGGGATAAGGGAAGAGTATAGTGAAGGCTAAAAAGGGGTAGCATAAGAGAGATCTCTGTAGTGATGGAACAGTTCCGTATCTTGACTATGGTGCTGATTACATGAATCAATATATATGATATGCATTCATGCACGCAGAAGGGTACCTAAAACTAGTGAAATATGAATAAGTATATAAACTGTCCCAATGTCAATTTCCTGATTTTGATATAGCTATAGATATGCAAGATATTATAACTGGAGGAAACCGAATAAAGGGTAAACAGGATCTCACTGTACTATTTTTGCAACTTCTTGTGAATCTATAATTATAAAATAAAAAGTCAAAATAAAAGTAAAAAAAATGACTTACAGGATCTTTTCTGGAGACCAAGTAAATGATATTACAAAGTTTAATTTTTCATTATTAATATGCTTCTATATACAAAGCATGACTTTCATAAACAAGAAAATATCTAATGATTTAGCACACATTTAAAATTTTTCTGGTATTTTATTTATCATGTCTTTTCACAAAGTTGGTCAATCTACAATCATATTTAATGTTTATTTCACTTAAAACTTATTTAAATTGAATTTTATTCTCTCCATTAATGATCACTACCCATTATTTAGGTTGGTACAAAGAAAAAACACAAACTTTGCTGGAGCCAAACAGATCTGATCTTAAACTGACATACAATAAGTCCATAACACATAATAAATGATAAATATTAAAATTATTGAAGAACTGGTAAGAATTATATATTTTTCTAACAAAGTAATTAATTTATATTTTTAAAATAAAAAACTTATTTCAAACAAAATTTACCTTGTCCTTGAAGATGAGATATATCCAGACCCTCTTTTAGGCGGATAACCACTACTCCATATTGTATGTCAAAGGCATCACTAAAATAGGGAGGAAAAAAAAAAAATCACAAAAATTGGCCTCTTCTGCTGGAAAATGAAGGCAATAGTAGATATGATCTTCACAATTACTTTCAACCTTAAATATCTGATTCTTTAATATGCTTTAAAAATTCCAATGCAATCCATATACTGTTAGTTTCAAATCCTACACCATTCCCTTTCCCTGTTTCTATAATACCTCTAAACTTACATGTAGATCTTTATAGTAATGATGTTCTACCTACAGCAGCTGTTTAAAGCAGTAATTGTATTTTTATCTTATCAGAAACAAATTATGGAAAAACAACTTTCAGGAATTCTACCATACTTATTTTAAACTTATACCCTTAAAACCAAGAGAAATACTTAAAGACAAAAAAGATAGATTTTACTGAGAATGAAAGCAGATTTTAGAGTATGATCGTTTCTGAAAGGAGAAAGTATATTTTTAAGTTATTTACAATTTTTTACAAAACTTAAAAAATAGTCCTAAGATTTTGTATGCATTTGCAAACATGTGTTCATATGTCCTTTTAATTTTTTAAACAAAAATGGAAGCATCTCATATATATGTTAAAACCTCAAAGATAACTAAAAAACTAGATTTAAATTCTGGAAACTTTGTTAAGACCATAAATTCTGTACATCTAAGTTCTTCTCAAATCTACTGAAAGAATTAGAAGCTGCAAAACTTCAGGTTTTTCCCCAATGTGGCAACTAGTTTAAGGTAGGATGAACTCATGCTTACAAAAAGGTAACAAGCCCAAAGCCAAGAGCAGTCAAAACAATATGATGGACCAGGAAAACTTTAATTTTACTAGAAGCATTTAAAAATTACTTGGGAAATTTTATTGATTATATACTTTACTGATTAGAAAGAAATTTAAAAAAATAAAAATAAAAGTAAAGTATGAAATCTAGTTACTTCCTCAAAGATGTTTCAAGGCAGCTATGAAAACAAAACTATCATATCTGATATAGGCAAATAATTATGTCCTTTCAAATACAGATACAACAGGAGTTCCAGTAAAGGAAATAAATAATAACACGAACAGAGTAAAATCAGAAAGACAAAGTTACAAAAGAATAAAAAGAACGCACGAGACAAACCATAAAAGGAAAGTTAAAGTGATGTAAATCAAAACTAAGCTGTCTGATAAAGATCATTGGAAATACCACTGAAAGTGAATAGTATACTCAGAACTTGTACTTCAAGGGGGTAGAAAAGCAAAACATATAAGTATACCTTTTTTAAAAAAATGTAAATAACTTAATGGATGAACCAAATGACTAACTGCAAAATTAATTTGAGAGGGGCACAACGTAACCTCTGAGGTTGATATCAGTAAAGCCTTACTCAGCAGGTATTATTATAATGACATAACTTAACAGGTGATGGGTCTGACAACATATGGGAATTCTGCTCAGCAATAGCTGTAGGGATGAGAAAAAGCTTCCTAACTTAAATGGG
>NW_006436298.1:48622645-48672084 GCF_000325575.1 Pteropus alecto | reverse complement strand
GAGAGAGAGAGAGAGTGTGTGTGTGTGTGTGTGTGTGTGTGTGTGTGTTCACATGTATAAAGAACAGTCAAAATTTTAATTGATCATCAACTTAAAATCCAGATAACCCATGTGATTATTTTCATTATTATGTTTCTATTAGAAGAGATTATATGAGAAACAGGCTTCAAAAGTCAGTATAAACTTTCAAAATTAAAATTTTCTGAACCACATTACTGAATTATAAGGGTACTTACTGGAATAAGTTTATATACATATCCACTTCCCTCATATCTGCTTGCAACCAGTCTTTCTTAAATCCAAGGACAAGTGTGTTTGGTTTCATACGCCCAAGACCAGCAGCCTAAAACACAGGAAAAATACAACTGTAAAGATATACTATTCAACAAAATGTTTTTTAAATGATACTCCAAAATGGACACTCCAAATGGACAACGTCTAAACATTTTAAAACTATGCACCTTTACTGCCCAAACTTCTTGAGAATCCAGTACACTCACATTTATAAATTATATATACCACATTAATCATATATTACTTATGATTAAACATATACAAAAATAAAAGATAAAATGAAACACGAAAGGTTTTAAATGTACATTTTAATACTTTAATGACATCAAAATTTTCATATTTTTAGTAAAAGATGATGGAATATACTTAATCTTTCAAAAAAATTATAATTATACAGTGGTATCCTCAGTTATATATTTTGATAACAGGCATTAAAACCCAGAAGCAAAAGTCCAAATGGAAGACATGCCTCGTTGGTTATAGTTCTGAATCACTTCAACACTAAATTTTGAATTCTTCTACCAATTATGGAAAAGTTTCTGTTGAAATTTGGCTAATTTCCTTTCTGAATTGTCCTGTCAATCAGTTTTTCTTGCAACCTCATGAAGAGTTGCAATTCAATATGCTTAGCAAATACGCCCAAAAGCCAATGAATCACTTCTTTTATAAGATTTTAAAACACTTTAAATTCTATTCCCAAACTTGTGTACACATGTAAGTTTTTTTGTGTGTCATAAAAGAAAACATTTTGCCATTTTAACCATTTTTAAATGTGCAATTCATTGGCATTCATTACTCACGATGTACAGTCAACCCTACTACCTATTTCTAAAACTTTCTCATCACTCCAAACAGAAATTCTGTAACCATTAAGTAATCACTACCTATGCTCACCTCCCTCCAGGCCCTGGTAACATCAAATCAAGTTCTATCTCTATGAACTTCTTTATCCTAGATATTTTCTTTAAGTGGAAATATCAGTGTATGTATAGTACCTGGACTGGACCACTACCAGCATCATTACATGGAAACTTGTTAGAAACGCAGATTCTCGAGCCTCAACCCAGACCCACTGAATCATTCTAGAGGTGGGGCCCAGCAGTCTGTGTTTTAACAAGTCTACCAGGTGATTCTGATGCACAATGAAGTTTAAGAACCACTGACTTAAGGAAACATTTTCTTTCATAACATTTATTAAATACATAAAGGAGTTATCAAAATGTTCCTATAAATTGTACAAAAGCAAATAAGATTTACCCGCTAGCAACAACCTCTACTTGAAATATTTAAATATTTCACATGCAAAAGTGAATAAAAAATAAAGTAAAAAATAATCATGTATCTACCACTTAGCTTAAGAAAATAAACGTAAAAACTCTCTTTGTAGTTTTGGATTCCGCTATTTAGGCACACATATGTATATATTTTAAATTTACATATTTAAAAAATTTTTAATATCTTCATGTTGCTTATATTCTTTTCTTAACTTACTATTTTTCTTTAACACTTTTTGATGTTTACCCCATTGATATGGACGGCTCCATTCACCACTACACAGAATTCTACTGCATGATTATACCACAATTTTCAATTCTGTGATTGATTGAAGTTTCCCCCATTTCTTTTTCACTATGGCCAATGAAGTAGGTATGAAGTTTCAGGCAGCCTTTCCACATGTGTAAAAGTTTCTCTATGGTATGTGGAATGTCCTAGGATATTCGAATTTGCAGGACATTGCCGGGTTGCTGTCCAATCTACATTACCAGGCAGTTCAAAGATTTCTAATTGCTCTATGCCATTTTTAACACTTGGTATTGGCAGGCTTAATTTTGGTCAACTTGATAGGTTTGGAATAAAACTATACTGTGGCTTTAATCTTTACTTCTGTCATTTAGGTTTCTACTTCTCGTTTCTTTCCCTCCTCACACCCCTTATTGATTTTTAGTATTTTCTTTCTATATTCTGAACCATATTCTTTTGCTGGTAATGCTATTTTCTTTTGTTCTGTGGCTTCCTTTTTCATTTTCATGTTTTCTTTAGAAGCACAAAGTGTTAAATTTTACCTAAAAAATAAGTGATCTCTTCTTCATAGTTCGATTTTTTTTGTGTCTCATTAAAAAAAATACTTTTCTAGTCCACGGTCATGAAATTATTCTATATTTTCTTCTAAAGGTTTAAAAAATTTACCTGTCACATTTAGGTGTTTAATCCAATTGCAAGCAGTTTTTGCTATATTATTTTTTTCATGTGGATAACTAATCATCCCAGCATCTTTCAATGCTACTACCTCTGTTCTATGTTAAATATCCTATAAAAGTGGCTCTATTTCTTCTCTCTGTTTTGTCCTATTAATGATCTATTACTAATGTAATATCACAGTGTTATAATACTATAGTTTTATGATAAGGCTTTATGATTAGGTTTTATATCTGGCAAAACAACCCACTCTCACTTATTATTTTCCTGAGGATTGCCTAGAATATTCTTAACCCTGTTTGTCAAGTTTTAAGAAACACAAAACAAAGAGGGCTCAGATGACATCACTCAGAGCCTCCCACCTCTATTTTAACAAAGTAGGTCCACAATTAACACAGAGAATGGGCTTTTTTTGAAGAAAGGGGTTCCTATAAAAATCTGTTGGCAAACACTGTATCAACCTATTTTTTTTTTTCTTCCCACAACCTTTAGGGCTGAGGAAACTGAGTTTCAGAGAAGCTAATTAACTTTCTCAGTCCAAAATCCAAAATATGGAAGTGGCAGTGCTAGCATTTAAACCTAGGACTGATCCCAAATCACACATTCTGGCTACTATGTCGTACACAAAACTGAAAGAGAAGTCTAAGTTTAGAACAAGTAAATACACAGTGAGAAACACAATAAATAACTAGAATTAAAAAAACTAAATAAGGACTGCCATTACTTAACACTCCTCAAAAAAAAAAAAAAAAAAATTAGTGCAGTGTAACAGGAAGTTGAATGGGAAACAGAAAAGAGAAGCAGGCTAATTTATAAAAAGGTTCTTCGTTGTTAGCCAACAGTACATTATTTCTATAGTCCCTTTAACTCTCAAATTATACAAACATTAGCAGTCCACTTTAATAAAGATATTTAAAAAGATTTACTATTTGTATTATGAAGAATGAAACCTAGAATAAAAAAGTTTTTAAAAGCTTACGAAAAACTAAAATGTTGTCATTTGAAAGGCATAACAAATTCACCTGCATCAAATACTGTGCACCTTCTCTCAAGTCATCTGCATGTACTGGAGCATAAAAAGCTTTCATTTTGTTTTTAATAAGCCATCGCTGATATTTAGCTTGATCAATGGACATCTCTTTCATGGCTTGTCTTCGAGGGCCCTGTAAGGTAAAAATATTAATAATATCTTTAATTAAAAAGTAATCTAGTCCATATCTATAAAAATCTTCCTAGTATATTGGCTTAAACAAGGTGCCTAAACATTGAGAGTTGAGGAGAGAAGCATAACAATAGCATTTCATTTTCACTTTCATGAGTGAATTCTTTGCAAGTCATAAGATTATGAAAAGATCGAGCCGATATAATAGTGAAGGCACAGAGGATGCTGGTAGAAGGCAGAGGAAGAAACAGACTGAAAAATAAGTTTTTGGCACTAAGTAAATGAGAGGAAGTAGAAATTATTGAAAATAGAGAAGAGACTATGCAGAGAAAAATAAGAGCTTTCTGTTTTTCTGCAGAAAGTTTCTCAGCTTGTTTTGTTTTTCCCAAATGTGTTATCAATTTTCAGTAACCTAGAAATATCATTGAAAATCAAAGTGAGCTATATAATATAAATATATTTTTTCTTCATATTTCTGTTAAATGATGAAATAGAGGAAGGAAATGACTTTTTTAACTTGCAATTCTATTTGATCCTTGCAAGCAATATGTAAAATGTGTTACATATGAATGTATAAGGCAAAAATCTAAAAATAAGTTTGAGTACATCCTAATTACACATGAATATCTAAAAGAAAAATACAATTTATCTTTCCTAGTAGGAAAATTGCCCCATTTGTAATTTCTTGTGCACAAGACCCCAACTTGAAGACAAATTAGAAAACTCCACAGATTCCAAGTGGGATCAGATTCTTAATAAGTCCTCCTACCATCCTATGCATGCACGCATGTGCGCACGCACACACACGCACACTTCTTTGACTTTGCCACTATTCAAGCAGAAGAGCAACTCTAGCAGAGGCTGGGACGTGGAGCATAAAACGCATTTCTAGAACCAAAACAAGATGAACACGAGAGATTTGGGAGAAAAGCTAAACTGACAAATAAATACTCCAATTTTTTATTTAGAATAGGTGATTCATCATCTAGTGACTGTTTTCAATTGCCAAGATGCCAGAAAACTACTTTTGGACAAAAGTTTAACACTATTTTTAATAATTTACTCATGATTAAAACAGAAATGAATGGATAATTAAAAGTATTTGAATTTGAAAATTCAGCATTCACTGTGCTCTTCTTACATACCCAATACTAGATATTTACCACTATTTTTTACCTCCTCCAACCTCTTTTTTTTTTTTTTGTTAAGTAAATGTTCCTAGTGTTTTCAGAATCTATGAAAAATATCAGTAAGGAAAAACACATACTGAATTTAGGCTCCTTAGTTATCAAGAAGTTATTTTGCTTAGTCAAATCATTCTATAAGGGCAATATAGTTGTCTAAAATCTACTCATAGTAATTAAGAAAAATAATTAAGGTTTCAAATTCTAATATCTTTTTAGAAATAAGGTTTTAGCAGCAAAAATATTTTGAAAAAAATAACTACCTTCAAAAAAACCCAAACAAACCCAACAGATGTTTATTTTGTCAAATTATTTCAGCTCTAGAAAGCCCCCCACATTATAAATTATATTTACAGAGTGAAAAATGTTTTAACATAGAAAACAAAACACTTACCATATGTACATGACCACAGATCATCAAGCCAACATTTTTTGTAAAATCATGAACAAGATGAAGTAAAGCTGGACGTGAGTTTGGAGCACCTGTCATAACAAGACACTGCGGCCTAATTTATGATTAAAAAGAAAAACAAAATTAGAGTTTTGGTTTTTGGTAACATGAACATGATTTTAAATTGTTTCTCTAAGAATACATTATTACCCTAGAATCTCATTTATGTAATTGTCCTCAAGACACAGGCCATAAAATTCTGATAAAAGATGACTTTTAACCAGGGTTTCTTGATACACATGAAATGCAGAAACAAAAGGTTGTTTAACAAACATTACACTAAATGTCCTTCTAAAATAAAGAGATTGTACATCAAGATTCTGGTAGGTATTACAGAAAAAAATGACCATGCTAATTAAAAATTATCTAAAAACTTCATTGTCTAAAGGTAATAAATATTTCATTTCTTTCACAGAGTTTACAAAACTTCCTGAGAGTATGGCATTGCCTTCATGTACAAAAACAGGTCACTGTCCTTCTTAGCTTGATGTAATCATAATTACTTCTACTTTGTACTCCTAGCCCTCTCTATTCTAGCTTAATTTTATTAACTGTCGTCATGAGTAAAAACCACCTATGATGAAGAAAGGGCTTCTATTTGAGCTGAAAGTTTTAATTCTAATTAATTATGATGAGAGCCAAAATTGAATTAAAATGTCTTTGCAAACACAAAACAGTGACATGACTTTCATGTTAATTTTCCTTGACTAGAAATGGAAATCAATCCTGTTTGGTGACAAAATGTTCAGGTATCCATTTTATAAATTCAAACAGATTAGCAACTGTTCTTTAAAAGAAGAATTTATATAATTAAAATAACGAAAAGAGAATAGTCTAAAAATTCTGCCTTAACCACTAAATTAATTGTTAGAGTAGTCCCTAATTACAGTCATAAAGTAAGCATGAAAACCTGAATACAGACTGAAAAAGATACTAATATTCAGAATTTTAGCAAGCTATCTGAAAAACCTATTCTGTCTGGGTGAACTGCTGTGGAACAATCAAACATGAATCACCCTCTGTGGCCCAGACTGCTAATATAGTCCAGTCTCCCTGTCTGAGCTTTAGCGGGTTACATGGCTCCCCAGCTAAAGATTACATTTCCTAGCCTCCCTAGCAGCTAAAATGGCCCTGTGACTGATTTACAGCACAGATGGTATTCCTATTTCCAGGTCATGTCCTTTAAAAAGGAAGCTGGCCACCCTCCATACTTTCCCTTTCCTATAAGCTAGACCATGGGTGTTATAATGACTTTGACCACATGGACAAAAACACCTCCTAGGGAATGGCAGACTGAGAAAATACAAGGAATGTGAGACCTGAATGACCAACTGCAGCAAATCTGCCTCCCTGCCATGAACTATCCATCCGCCTCTGGAATATCACATAACACCAATGTACATCTTGTTTGGACACTGTATTTTTTCAGCTTTTTGCTATGGTAATTTAACCTATGACCTATGGGAATTTAATTTGTAGTCCCTATCTTTACTAAATAGTAAACATAGCACAACATATATTTGATATATTTTTATCATAACAAAAACAGTACAGTGCAAAATATATTAGGAATGACTGAGTAACAATGAGAGTATGAACATCTGCCTATTTTAACTCATTCTTCAAAAACATCCATGATGCAATGGAATCTTTTAAGGCACAAAACCACAAAAATATGGCAAACAGGAGATAATGCAATAGCACTGAAATAATGAAAGCTAGAAAACAGATGGAAGAATAATAAAGAATTTTACAAATCAGTGAAAGGCTAAATCTTAAATGACCATTAGAGATAGTTGTGAAACTACCTGATTTTACACCTTAAAAAAAAAAAATCATCAAAATCCCTAGGAGTTAGAGGCAGTAGATGTCTCTGGAAGCAGCAGGGGCAATGTGTTAAAGAAACTAAAATAAGGACTGACTTAAAGTTTGCATATAAGCAACGAGATAAACCCAAATTATTTCCATCACCATGATGAGCAGCTGTCTCTGTCCCTCTCCAACTCTGTTAGGCCAAGGCTTACTTGCTAGAGAGGGCCTCTGGTCTGGGGTACACCAGCAACAGCTGAGGGCAGAAATAGCTACTTTAAATTGGGAAATCAGAACAGTTATACTCTGTACCGTGAGATCTCTGGAGATCTCTAAGCTCCTTTCCCATTTGGCTCTCAAACTATAGTAGCCAGGAATTTATCAACAAGCAGAAGATTAAAAGAGTCTTTTCTGGGAAATCTAGTCAAATCAAAAACAGAGAGCCTTTAAGATGACTTAACTTTCTCAAAGAACCAGCAAAGCCACATTAATCTACATTAAGGGCTTCACAGACAAGCCCCACCCACCAGCGCAGAGCTTCCCTGGCGAAGGATCACAGATAAACTAAGACAAAGCTAAATATAAGAACCTGAATTAAAGAAACAGGAAACAGTGAGAAAGACACTTCAAGGAAATAGAAACTACAAAGTGAAGGAAACAAAATCTTTCAGCAAGTTGGGTGAAGGCTGAGATAGTGGTAAAGTTAAATAAGAAAAAAAAATTTTATTGGATCCAGAGAAAACAAAAAAGCTGTATAGGAAAAAGCAATCATAATTTACCACATGGCTCAGTTCTGAATCATGTTTGAAAAGTCATAAAAATATAAATACCAAGTATGATCTAAACAAAATGACGGTGTAAAAATATTCTAGGAGGATGAGATAAAGGGAAGGGTGCACGTGTGTGGTGAGTGCATGTGGATACAAGACATCAATAGATAATGCCTAAAATTAAAAATTAAAAAGTCCAATAAGATAGGCAAGTTGAGAATATGAAGTAGATACTGAACAAAACAGCTAAGAGGTGAAAGTGGCTGCCTGTGGTATGACAGAAATAGGAATATGAGAAGTGGGGCACATACTGATTTTCATGACAAACCTGTTTTTCTTCTTTAAAGTATGTTCATGTATAATTCTGATGAAAATTTTGAAAGCCATACACAAAGCAATATTCAGATGATGTATTATAGAACTGTACACTTGAAACCTATATATTAACCAATGTCATCCAAATAAATTTAATAAAATAAAAAAATAAAAGGTAATAATACTGCACCCAGAAAAAAAAGCCATATTGGAATAAAATCTATTTTTATTTATTTATTAAAAACATATTTTAAAAAATATTCTCATTACTATAATAAGCCAACGCAACAGGTGTTTGTTATTGACAAATTAACTTTGACTCTTGGATATACTCTTAGTTCTGGAATACAACTTTTTACGTAAAGGAATAATTTCTATTTTCTGCCATACTTGGCATCAACAATCTAAAATGCACTGAAATTAAAGTTTTCCTCCCAGAGCTCTCATGCCTTTTTCTTTTTCTATTTTCTCTCTACTCCAAAGCTGAAGATCTCAAGGAACTTTTCATTTTAGAAAAAAAAGAGGAGGGAGATCCAAATGAGTAACGAGAAAAATACACACAGACTTTTCTTACTGGGAGAAATTTGGTACAGCAATTCTTTTCTGGTGCTTATTCGCTCTTAAATTAAGAAATAGTTTTTAAATTGATGACTGATTAAACTATTATAAGATAAAATATGAAATCATTTATTGAGAAAAATAGTAATAAAGAGTCTTTAAGGCATTGCTTTTTTATTATTAAGACTGGTTTCCAGTTAGCCAATGCTGAGAAAGAAGAGACTAACATGAAAATATTTAGTGCCTTAATAAAGTTATGGATTTCATACTTAGTAGTTATATAACTTCAGTGGTCACAAAGAGAAAAAATGGTTCACTTTATGATACCTGCCATTTAAAAGTCTTCAAATGAGAGACCTCTAAAACTTGCATAACATTTTTCTAAGGCAGATGATAATTTATCTCTTTCTAAAATTTAGAACTAAGAAACCTCAACCTTGCTTTTGAATAAATTGCCCAAGTCCAACCAATCAAAAAATGCTCTATGCTTTTAGAGAACTTTTCAAGAAATATCAGCATATAAAAACGTTACTGAACGATAAGTGAAGACCTGATTGTCACCCAAGACAAAATGTCTTTATATTACCTTACCGCTTACCTGAAGTTTTTCACATGGTCTTCCACTCCAGAAAGACGAATCGAATGCTGCAGTGCATTCAGGTAAGTCAGGGCTTGTGTAGACGATCCCCAGTTCACATCTGTGGGAGGACAGTGTTCATGCAGCATAACGCCAGTATTAGCAACCAAGCATTAACCAATTTGAGACGCATGGAGAAGTAAACAATGCTTTCACATTTAAAGTCAATTGCTAAAATAAACTAACACAGTTGGAACTTTTAATAGTTCAAGTCCACAACATGACTTTAAGACAATGCTAATATGAACTATAATTGCATTTAAAGAAAAAGTACAATTTAGAAAGACTAAGATGACAGGGCTGCAGACATGCTGTGCATGCAATTCAAGAGTATTTCACAAATAAAGAAAACATTATTGTTTATATAGTCAAAAGTTTAAAGGGAAAGTGGCAGATCTCTAATTGTTAAGAAGTACTATTTACAGTACTTAACAGTTTTTTTGAACAAGCAAATTTTATTTCTTATTGAATAAACAGTCTGGATGCCAAATGATGATTTTAGACATTTGTTACTTTAGAGACTTAATAGGCACATTAGAGAAATAATTGCTTCTAAGATGGTTAAAATAATACCTTCTTTGTTCATTTCATTTCTAAAGTCACCTTTCTATTACAAAACCTCATTGTGTCATATCATAATTACAAAATGTTTCCTCACTGTTTTAAACAAGTACATTGCAAGTACTCTTGTAATTTCTTCCTCATCTATTCTATTGGACCAAAATGTTTCAAACCTGTATCACTGGATCTTTCTTCTGTGTTACAGGTTATCATACTGCATATTGGACCAATCGTAGTATAACTTAGCATCATCTTCTTATGTGACAATATACAAACACTTATCAATAAGACACATTCCAGATAATCTTTGACTATTTCCCAATTAAAATATGTTTGTTCAATGTTTTTTGCTATATAGTAAGCTAGTAGGAAGATATTTTATCTTCTAGTATTTTCTGAATTCCATGGTATATATGACAGTAGGTACTAACACAATAGTAGTTAATATATATATGCTCATTAGGGTAATAGCTACTACAGTACTAACAAATCTAATTCTTTCCAAGAATAATTTTAAAATATATAGAGTACAACAGAATGTTAATTATGTGAATTTATTATTTTTCTACAAATAGGATTAGTTCAGTTTAATCTATAGGTAAGAATGAAATGCCATAGACTAAAAAGTCTTGTAGTAATTGTTTCATTAAAACTACATGTATTTGGAAATGAAATATTTTTTAAGTATCAAAAGATAATGCTTAGATATGAAAAGTAACAAAGAACTTCTAGATGTTTCTAGCTTGAAAGACTAAATAGAAAAGATTACTGACCTGGTTTTTTGTAGGTAACATAAATATACAGCCCAAGGACTATCACATATGTTAGCAACGCAGCCCACCAGTTAATGACAAACATCACTATGCAACAAAGAATTGCTCCAATAAGTGATATCCACATGTTGTAGTATTTGAATGCAGGACGCCATCCTAACAATAACAAATAAAATAGATAAATAAAAGTCACTCACATGTCTCACCTGCTTTAGACAATGATACATACATATGCACAACTTTGTGGCTGCTATACCGAAAAGAGCTTTAAATATTAAGTATGTGGCTAATATATAACAGTAAAGTCATAGACCATTATTGATCATGATTTAATTTCATAATTCTTGATGGCCAGGAAGAGAGCACATCGATTTACTTCCACATTATTCTATCTTACAAGTTTTGTATTCAATAAACTCTTTACCAAAAAGTATAAATCAACCTACCCTAGTGAATGCAAAAAACTAAAAAAAAAATTTAATAGTTTTCAAACTGAGTCCTTGACAGTGTGGCTTTATTTTCTGATTTTTAGCATGAGACATATCCATCTTCTAATGAATACACAAAACAGTTCAAACAACATATTCTTGAGAATTGTTAAAAATTCATCTCTTACTAAAAAAAACAGTTGATTATAGAAACATATATAAACAATAAAGTTTATATATTTTAACTAAACTTTTAATTTTGAGATAATTGCAAATTTGCACTAAGTTGTAAGAAATAATAGAGAGATTTTGGTTACCCTTTACCTATTTCTTCCAATAACACCTACCATACTACATAAAACAATACTACTATAAAACAATACTACAATATCACAACTAAGATATTGATATTAATACAGTCAAAGAGTCCAACACAAGGATCCCTTGAGTTGCCCTTTTATAGCTACACTTACTTCTAAAATTTATATTCTTGAAGTAAAAACTAAAACTATGATGTTTGTGTCCTAAGTTCCTATACTTTATCCTGTTCTGTTCTGAGAGACTTTTAGATTCTTAAAAGGAATAGCACTTTCATTCCTTCACTTCCTTCCTTGCTGTCCAACTACTGTCATGGTTTTTAACAGAAAGCCCATAACCAAAAGTATATGGGGTATTTTTCAGTTGATAAAGACCCCTTACATTAGAACTCCACAGAATTAACTGTGTTAAAAATATTTCTGAACAGGTTAACCATATCATAATGTTCTTATTTCTGAAATAGAAATCAGCTAAATAAACAATAAAAACAAAAAAGCAAAATAATTCATAGTGTCAGTCAAAATTTGAGAGTTATGCTATCTTAAATGCTTTGAAAACAAGAAACAATTTTACAAGTAAAGTTCATGACAGAGATCTTCAAAGACTTTCTTTATTTGACTCAACTGTAAGAGCAGACTGAGCATTGAGCTAATCTCACACATAACATCTTTAAAATGTGTTAAAGTTTTATCTTCTCTAAGATCAGATACTGTTACATTTATAAAACTTTTAAAACGTAAAATCACCTGGAGATTTTGCAAGTGATGCATGGAATACTGAAAAATTGATCAATGCATAGGATGCAAGGAAGAAGTTAGAGATGATTGGAGCAATAACATTCAGTTCAGCTGCAAAAAAAAAAAAAAAAACAGGAGGCATATTATTAACAGAATAGACATTTTTTTACTTTATAAAATCATAAATTATTTCTCATCTTTACATAATGGCATAATGAATACTTTTATATCCACCATACAGATTTAATAAATACATTTTGCCATATGTACTTTACTTTTCATAAATCAAATCTTATGAACACAGTTGAAACCCCCTTTCTACCTCTCCCACAGTTGGTATATTCTCTTCCCAATGATATTGTATAGTTTTACTACATATACATATAGTCCATAACCATTATGTAGTACTGTTTTGGGAGTTTTAATTAAAAGTTACATAAATAGTATCATATCATATGTATTATTCTGCAATTTTATTTTTTAGATTTTTTATATTTGAGATTCATCCATATTGATATATTAAAGACGTTTATTCATTTTTTTTTACTGGTGAATATTATTATTCTGCAGTTTGATTCTTCCATTGATAGGTATTCAGGTTGCTTCCATTTTTCACTATTATAATTACTCTAAAAAGATTCACTTACACGGGCATATATGCAAGTTTCCATAGGGTACATATCCCTAAACAGAATTGCTAGGTTGAAGGAAACTTTACTAAATATTGTCAACTTGTTCTCAAAAAGAAGCTATGCCAAATACATTATGTGAGAGTTAGTTTTCACACCTGGTGGCATCATCGGACTTTTAATAAAAGTGGAGTGTCTTCTTTAACAGTGTAAGACCCACTAGCTCACTTGTGATCAGAGGCAAAAGTGCCAAAAATTAGATCAGTGGAGACTCTACCTTCGGGGAGAAATTGGAAGGATTCCTTTTCTTTATGCTAATATTGTATTTGTTTTAGGGACAAGAACCTAGGAATTCTTTCCAGCCCTAATGAAGACTTAGTGATAGTAATAATTTTAGCAAATATGTATTGAATGCTATTATTTGCAGTTTTTAAACACTTTCATTTGATCAGAAAGAAACTAACTTAGTATACTAGGCAAAGCAACATTTTATTTCTAATTTATTCAATATTTAGAGCTAATATTATAAATGTACCAAAATCTATGTTAGCACACCATTTATATGACTAACCAATTAAGATGAATCCAAGTGCAATTAAGAATGTTAAGATGTAGCCACGAAGAGGTTCATTATTTTTCCCATAACCTTTAGCAAACATCTGGAAAGCTGGGTAGATGTTGTCCTTACACAGAGCCTAATGAAGAAATGTAAACGATAAAATGAAATACATTGAAATTAGGCATACAGATTTGCTTATAGTTAACAACAGGTTAATCAGGAATGGGACCCACATTTCTAATTCTTTCCCCTGTCTCATATGGCTTCACCTACAAAGTGTAAGGGAGATTCAAACACTTCAAGAATCAGAACGGTAGTTGGTTTAGAATACCAGAAGTTTTTATCCACCTTACCCCACCCCCATGTTGAAATTCTTTTTATGAAGAAGGAATCAGAAAAGCCAGCATACGAAGGGAAGAAATTTGGAAGCTTGATAAGTATGACAGAGGTTATGTCCTACTTTATACCAAGTCCAAATCCTAAACTTAAAGCAGATAAAAATCCTAATTGTAGAACTTAGTCATTTTTCTTGAAACAATACTAAAAGTTGTTTTAAGAAATATATTCCACGCCTTTTCTGTACTAACTGGCTACAACTACAACATTAAGAACAAAGCTACAGAATCAATATTTCATTTATTTGATTCAGTAATAAAAAATATTTCCTATCCAGTATCAGCTACTTGTTAAATGTTCATTAAAGAGAGATGATAATATTTGTCTTATTCATCATTACACGCTGAGTAATTAACACCATGTGTGGTACATATTAGGTATTCAAATATTTGTAAAATAAAACATTTAGGTTAGCATAATGCTAATAGAAAGAAGATGCTTTAATTCTTCTGACAGGGTCTTGGACCACACACCTTATCTTTAGTAAGAAATTATAAAAATTTATACTAACAGAATATGTCAAAAAACCAAAAACTCATTGCTACTTCCAGAAAGACAATTCAAAGACTACACACTGACAATATGTAAATGCACAGATGTTTACATAAACATATTCACATTCATATGCATAAAATTAAATATACCAGTCTTGATATGTATGTATGTGTATATATCATATATATATATATATATGGGGTTGACAGAAGAAAACAATTTAAAAATATTAACAATCTTAAATTAAAATATATTACCTAACTCCTCCTTTAATAAAGCTTGTAATATGAAAATACTTACCTGAAATATTTTGGGAGCACTCACAAGGGATGCCAATGCAGAAGAAAGCGTGGCTGAAAAGATACCTGCAGAAATTAATGGTGCAAATCCCGACACCATGCTCATTACCTTAAAAAAAAAAAAGTAATAAATATGAAAAAGTAAGTCTTAGGAACAATTAAAAAAAAGAACACTATCCTATATATCATTACTATTCTAATGAAGGAGACTAATACTAGGGAAATTTTAACAATAATAAAAAATAGTAGTAATTGTTACGTGCCTTCCAAATTTCTGAAACAGATTTACTATTAATTCTTACCTTTAAAAAATCTTTTTATTTTGTAAATTTTCAAAGACACACAATGGCAGAGAAAAGAGGATACTGAACTGCCAAGTAAACATCATTCAGTTTCAACAATGACCAACTCAAGGCCAATCCCAACATTATTTTGAATCAAACTACAGATATCATTTTATGCACAAATGTTTCAGTATTTACCTCTAATGGGTAAGAACTTTTAAAAATTGTAACTACAGAGTCATAGTCACAGCTTAAAAACTGAATAATTCTTTAACAGCCCAAATAGCCAAGTAGCGTTTGAATTTCCCAAACTGTCCCACTTTTGTTTTAAATAGTTTGTTCAAGTCAAGATCCACAAAAAGATTATACTTTACTTTTGGTTGATGTGTCTCTTAAAGGTCCTTTTCAGTCTACAGGTTCACCTTTTCCTTTACGTTTTATTATTTTTATTTCTCCTTAAAAATACCCACTCTAGATTTTACTGACTGCATCTCCACTGTGCTATTTAATCTGTTCCTCTCACCTCTGCATTGCCAGTCAACTGGTAGGTAGAACTAGACAGTTAACTGCATTAAATAAAGTACAAGTTTCCTGGTAAGCACATTTCAAGGTGATGCAATAAACTTCCATCAGAAAGGTTGCTTCTTTTGGGGATGTTAAGATAGTAGATTGGTATTGTGATTATACTGGGGGTGGGGGAGTGTTGTTCATTTTCTTTAAAGAGTACTTACTTTTTAGAGCTAAATGTGGAAATATTTCTAGCTGAAAAATTAAAGTCTAGGATTTGCTTCTAAATAATATAGGAAGTGGGGGTTATAAATAAAATGAGATTAATCATGCACTGATAACTGATTAAGCTGGAAAATGTGTATATATTGGGTACATTATATTGCTTTCCATATCTTTGTACATGTTCAAATATTTCCTTATGATGAAGTTTTAAAAAAATGGATTGATTACCTAGATAATGAGAAGATAATTAGATACATCCAAATTGAGGAGTACAATACAAAATAACTTGCCTTAACTCTTCAAATGTCAACATTCTGAAAGATGAAAATAGGCAGACTGGGAACTCTTCTAGATAAAAGGATTTTAAAATACCATGATAACTAACTGCCATGTGTGATCCTAGACTGAATCTTAGATGTGGGAAAAATAGCTATAAGGACATTACTAGGACAAGCACAAAAATGTGAATACGGAATATATATTTAGATAACAGCATTTCACCAACATTAAATTGCTTGAGTGGGATAACTGTACTGTGCTTGTGCAGAATATTTTAAATACTTCAAACTCTCATGTTGTGATGTCTACAATTTATTCTTATATTTTTGAGGAGAAAAATAATATAATTACATAGAAAGATGAGCAAATGGGGCAAAATATAAATAACTAGTCAATGTAAGTGAAGGGTAGGTACACAGGTATTCACTGCACTGTTCTTTCTGCATCTTTGAAATGTGTCAAAATACTAAATTGAGGTGGAAAAGCTGTTGATGGATTCAGATACTGTCACCTTAATCCATCCATTATAAATTTCACTGGTAGTGAATGATGATCATTCACTAGAGTCATTACTTCATTAGTAGAGATTTACCTTTCACTTTTATTGACCAAGAGCATGTCAATTGAGACCAAGGAGATAAGGAAATGAGGCCTTAAACTATTTATGACTATCATATACTTGACTATAATTTAATACTTTAAATCGGATGTAAAATTACCTGGCCATAATAGGAGTATATAAACCACCTTATTTCATTTAAATGTCTCTCCCTGTATCTTTCACAAAACTTAAGGTTAAAAATGAAGAATACATTTAAGTGTTTTACAAACATTAGCATGACTTCTCTGAGAATCTCAGGGAGAAAAAACTTGAAATCATGATTTTCTATTCAGCCCTTTAATAACAATTTCATAGTTACATATATGCCATGCATTTTTCAGGATCACTATTTTCCACAATTACTAGTACTAGATTATCTAGCATTGCCAACCCTATTTTTAGGAAATAAGATCGTAAAGGATATAGAAGGTGGAGCAAGATAAAAATGAGCAGACTTCATTTCTGCTGAGTACACTTTGAGGAAAAAATTACATTGTCTCTCCTCCATAAGCTCTAAATTGAGGTACATAATACACCCTGTTTAGTATCTGGAAACATTATTTGTCAAGTTTCTTGTTTTCTAGTTACATATTTACCCAATAACCTTTGCATTTCCCACCATTTTATGATAAAATATAAGTAGCAAGGATAATGATAATAATATAAGTAACGGTAATATCAGTGTTGTCTACAATATATAGTGGAAACAAAGAAGAAAAAGAAACGATGGTTTTGTCTCTAAAAAAAAAGGAAAAAAGACAAAAATCTAATAAAAAATGAAAAAAAGGCCAACTAAAATGATTGGTGAAATTTTGTGAGTGGGGTACATGTGTTGTACCCCATAAGGTTCAAGAAAATCTTCAGAGCAAATAGATTTGGACATATAAGAAGAAAAAGGAGGTGTATTCCAAGCAGAGTGAAACAACAGATATAGAACAGAGTAGGGTCAGTGTGTGTCATGTGTACTTACACAAACACACCATGACTGGAGTCCAGTCCGAATAGAAGGCAGTGGGACATAAGTTTGGGTATGAAAGGCTTTGACTGACAGAGCAAAGATGCTCACATTTTGTTTATTAAGCAATGCCTAGTCAAAGGTTTCAGAGGACATTAAAATATAAAACTAGAATAAGAAATATAACACTCTATGTATATTATATACATAAATATAATGTATAAACTTAAAAATTTAAGACAAATAAGGTAGACCAAATCACTTTTCCTCCTGAAATATGAAAAGTCAATTATATGCAAAACAGCAATATAAAGTGTGGCTTTGTATAGGCTTCATGATGGAGACTCCAACTTACAGGCTCCTCAGTTATAGCCTCCATACTTCATTCTCCAAATAACAATTTATATTTTCACAAGATTTCCCCACCCCCACACTATGTATCACGTTACAAAGATTTTTAAAAAATGTATTTACTTAAATGAGAAAAGCAGCTTTATGTATACCAAACTCCTCTTTGCTTGAACGAGTCCATACTAGACTTGGCAAAGACAACTCACTTTTCTATTTGAAGGCAACAATGCAGAAATCTGATTGGTATTTTCAGTCCCTGGGCAGAGACCAGCATTTGTGCCTTTCATACACAATATCAATGTCAGAATTGGCCCGAATCATTAGCTGGACATGAATACTTTCTTTCATTCTTATGATTTTGCCTAGTCTTGTGACTAGAAAAAACAAACTCCTATTACATAATTGGGTTCAATATTTAGAACCACTGAAAGTGTAGTCAATTGCTTGAAAACTACAACAGAAAATTATAATAATGCCATTAAAATTTAAGTTACAAAATTTTATTATAAAATTTATGTATTCCACATAAAATTTATAGTGTTCTGAAATATATCAAATTCCCAACTATTCTGTTTATTGCTTTTACACAATACTGGAAAAACACTACGAAGCAACATTTTTATTTTTTACATTTAATTAGTAGAACCATCTAATCTATAGATTTGCCACAGAATATTTTGTTTTAATCTGAATCTATACCTTTGTGTCTCTTCCTTCTAGCATCCTAGGACTTATCAAGCAATTTTCAAAATTATCCTCCCAATTTTAGTAATTCCCTCTCCCCTTATAAAATCTTAGCTCAGTTTCTAAAAACACATAAAGTTTATAAAAATTTCATTTCACTTTCAGTACCTTATAGGACTGATATTCTCCAAATACTTGAGATTACTAATCTTTACATAGTTCATATTTTAAAAGTTCACAAACTTTCAAGCATCCATTAAGGATTTAATTCTGTTGTTAAACGGTGGTTTAGGATGACCATATGGGCCATATCTAATAAAATAACACTATTGATACTGATCAATACTTTTCAAAAGGGTATTTATATATATATATATAGCAATTATGGAGACACCTCTAATTAGAAAACTGAACTCATTTTAATTAGTATGGATTTAAATTGCTCACAATAAAAATGAAAGACTTAGGTGTACAGAACTTGTATTATGAAACCTATACAATGCTGATGAAAGAAAAAAGCTCAAAGGGAACAGAAAAACATACTGTGTTCATGGATTGGAATACTCAACATAGTAATGGTCAATTCTCCCCAAACTGACATACAAGTTTAAGGCAGTTCCTATCAAAATCCCAGCAAGATTTTTTATAGATAAACATAAGATTAGTCTAAGATTTATATGGAAAAACTAAAACAGCTAAAACATTTTTGAAAAAGGATAAAATGGGAAAAAATCAATCTACGTGACTTAAGACTTATGTAATTACAGAAATCGAGACGGTATGGTATTGGTGGAGGCATAGATACAAAGATCAATGAAACAGAGAATTCAGAAATAGACCCCACAAATATGACCATGTATAAGATGCTTCTGATGCTTCTTTGCTTTCTGAAACAGTATACTACATATATTATACTCTATTATAAAAAGTGTTACCCTTGGAGGCCCTTTCGCTCTTAAATGGCTTTAGATTTTACCCTTTCATCTTTTTCTGTTTGCTCAATTAATTATCTACAGTCTTTTAAAAAAGACATCTAGGTATAAAGTAACAACAGTCCTCCTTTCTAAGTTATTGCTGTAATCTGAATGGTCCGATTTGATAGCAGTCTAACCTCTAGACAAATACAGAATGTCTGTTATAATATAAATTTGATGCTCACCTGGAAGTTGTTCATTAGGCCATAGGGACAAGGATTACTTTTACAATAAGAAAAGTCAAAGTTTAATTTGCAGGCTGCAGAAGTACAGTTTGTTAGCTCTGTTACAATAGTGTCATTAACGTTCCCCGTGGCATCCCGAACAACACACGAACCTAAAGCACGAATGACAATGAGAACAAAAAATACAGCTAATATTTATATTCATTTCAAAATTACATATACCAATAAAGAAATTATGGGACTGACTGTACATACTTGCTTATAATAACATACACTGCATTTACAGTTAAGATAGCTTTACAGGGAACAGAATTTGGAAAGCATCATGGTCCCCAGTATTGGTCCCCAATATTTAAGTAGTAAAATGGAACCTTATAAGGAGTAGTATTTATACATATATACTTAACAACCTTGTAAATATAAGTTGTGAAAAATGTATATTTACAAAACTATTTCCTGGCCTCTTTGGTTAAGATGTCTTTTTAACCAAACATGAAAACATTGTGTTGAAAGAGTTCCAAGTGGCAGAAATGTTTTCTATACTCCAAATATTTTATATTTGAAACCTGTCAAAAATCAGACTTCAGGTAATATCTTCTGTGAGGGAAACCAATTTGAACATTAATGAAATATAATTCTACTTACACCTTTGTCTCAGATAAGTCCACCCTGATAATAAGAAAATATATGGTATCTGAGATTTGCTTAAAAATGACTTATGGGGCAGAGTGAATAGGTATAGATGAAACAGGATTAACCATGTACTGATAATTCTTGAAAATTTTTTTAAAGCTGGGTGAAAGTTGTTAGGCTCATCAGAAAATGCTCTCTACTTTTGTGCAAAACCAAAAACTTGTATAATAAAATTTTGAAAGTTTTCTTGAAAGCACTTCATTATTTGAAATAACCTATGATGTACAAGTAATAGTAATTAACCATTCCTTAGACTGTATTCATGTATTTTTACTTTTTAGCACTTTAACACTATTGTCTCACCATATAGGAGGTAAAAATTATAGCTGTGACATCAAAAACTGAATAAATGGAAAATTAAATTTGATAAGGAGAATATTTTAATTACTAGATCAACTACCTATAGTTCTTTATTCTTAAAATTTCTTCATCTAACTTTCAGAGCAGTGTTTGCAAAACCATGTTTCCTTAAAGGTATTTCTGAAAGCATGGGAGTGTGAAGGGAGAACTGAGCCGTGTCGAGCCCTAAAGCAGTTATGCTTTATATGTTTCATATTTCAAAATATATTTGGGAGAAAAAGGTTCCATTGCTTCGAACTAGTTATACAACCACTGGTGTATTGACCATCTTTACTGGTTCAGCTACTGAATACCCAAGGAGAAAGGGCTACTCCTATTGCCGCAAGGGCTCATGCAGACAGAATAAAATGAATATGAGGACCAGCAGTGTTATAGGGTCAGATAAAAAAACAGAAAAAGTTTATTTGCTCTTACAGATTATTGTCCAATCTGAAACATGATCGGTTATATCATTCTTTAAATTGAAACTAAATTTTCTTTAGTTAGCTTATGTATGATAAATACAAGCATGCTAGGAGTTTTAAGGGAACATAAAAATATTTTGGTAAGATTATATATAAATGAATTTCAAATATTTATGTATAGATTGTAAAGCTAAATGAAATTTAATTCCTTTTCTGTATTTTAATTTAGCCCATCATGACAGTATTATTAGCATTTCTAACTCTATGTTTAGTGAAATTTCAAAATTAAATTGATGCAAATTAGCAGCAGAGTCTATAAAAACAGTTCCATTATTATTTCCCAACAAATCGCTGAATATATAGCAAAAATAAAATTTTCTCACTGAAATACAATGGAAACCTTATACTCTGTAGTCTATGAATTTGGAGTTTGTGATTCTTTAGGTTGGCATTAAACTAAGATTTATTCTTATAGTATGCTCAAGATATTTAACTGTAAAACCTGACTTTTAGAGTTCAGACATTAAGACAATGATTAAATTTCAAAAATATATGTATTCTGGTTAAAGTACATAGTTTTATGAAAATGTACTAAATTTGAGACAATTTATCTACTACTTGTAAATTATATGCAAATTAATAGTTATTAAATTTCTTCTGGACTAGAATGTTTCAGGTAAAGAACCTACTATTATAAATAGCCTTTTAAGACTTTATTTTAAAAAAACAAACCAATATTCACTTTGCCATGAAAACAATTCTTTAAAGCAAGTATGAGTTATCTTTGGTATTGAAATCTCTAAGCTTCTATTCCTTCATCTATAAAACAGGGATTTAGGGACTAGTTGACCATTTAAGACCTTTTAAGTTCTAAAATGCTATGAGCCCATGAATGTAATAAAATGGTTTAAAACCATTTTCATTCAATTTAGTAAGACTTTAGAGAAAGATTTTTCATTCAATGTAGTATGTCTTATTCATCAAAATCAGTTTTTATGGTAAAAAATGCCAGATACTGCTTAATGGCCTTGAAATAATCTTCATATAATGAAATTACATAAAAATATTAAATAACCACCATAAACAAAGCATTTACTTTTACCTATAAAGTTTTCTATAAATATACTCAGTGAAATTTAAGAGTTTGCAGATAAGATTTCACATAAGTTTCCTATTTACTTTAATAAAAATCCTGGAGGAGTCATAGAGCATTTGGTGGTTTAGAACAGGGGTTCCCAACTCCTGGGCTGCATACTGGTACCAATCCACGGCCTGTTAGGAACCAAGCTGCACAGCAGGAGGTGAGTGGCAGATGAGCCAGTGAAGTTTCATGTGTGTTTGCAGCTGCTCCCTAGCGCTAGCATCAGTGCCTCAGCTCTACCTCAGATCATCATACATTAGATTCTCATAGGAGCACCGGTTCCTGGTTCCAAAAAGGTTGGAGGCTGTTGGCTTAGATGTCGATAAATCATTACTAGTTTACTTAAAACTTTTTTTTTTTAATTAAAATATGCAACTCCATGTTTTTTATTAAAATATTTCTGAATTTAAAAGTCAGAAATATGTCATGAAATAACTATTTATAGTATGTACATCAAAAATTTCTGAAACACATAAAGAAATGTTAGGTTCTTTACCTACAGATACTGCAATTCCCATGTAAACCACCGTAGTAATTAAAATGGCTAAGAGTGTTCCTTTAGGTATGGCTGACTGAGGATCCTAGAAGACAAAAAGATATTTTTTAAGGTCTGTCTTTAAAAATAAACATATGTATACCATTTTAAATATATAATCAATACAATACTTTTAAATATATAATCAATACAGTACTTACTGCAAGATCACCTGAGATATTTGCTCCAGCCAGAATACCAGTTGCAGCAGGAAAAAAGATAGCAAATACAGAAAAAAAGGTCTCTTCCTCTCGAAAATCTGGTCCAAAGTTCTCATTAAATATTTCAGCTGTAGAGAACGAAATGTTTTTTGGCAATTAGTGAATAGCAGATTAGACTATAATAATTTAGGTCAAGAGTAAATGCTATGTATGATCTCTGACTTTTCTTGAAGTAACTGGTAAACTTTTAAAAACTTTCTAATTCAAGTATTAGTATCTCTCTTTTTTTGTAAGGGAACAAACAGTTTACAAACAAAAATGATTTGACCTGGTCATGCCCTACTATTTTGTAGACCTTAATAATTAAGTCAAGCACCTCTAATTTGATTGTTGTCACTAGACAAAATGTAAAGCAAAGCGTGGATTAACCCCCTCAATCTCAGAAGTCAAAAGAAATGAGAAAAGAAAATAAAAGGAATGTCATGCTAAATGAACAATTTTTTCCTTCCATCCAACTTCTATATTATATGTACAGCTTTCTCTATTTCGTAGTGGTGACCTTTTTGATTTTTGAGGTCATTCATCAGGTTTCCAGATAATTTTAGCTAAGATAAATTAGGTAAAGGCCCTTTTCACTTCAACAATAATGAACGCTTCAAATAGTCCTGCTGTTTCCATCTATTCTTACAGGTCCTGACACTAAAACAACGAATTAACTGTCATTTATCCAACCATCCTTCCTTCCTTCATTTTATCCATTAATCTTTCCTTCTTTCTTTTTTTCTTTCCTTCCTTCCCTTCCTCCCTCCTTCCCTCCCTCCCTTCTTCCCTTCCTTCCTTCCTTCTTTCCTTCCTGAAAAGGGGGTGAAAGTATACAAAATTCTAAATATATAAAATATAAAATTTTATATTTTATCCTAAACATAATAGAAAGCCAACATAGGCTTAGATACATGCAAATAAAATGATGTGATTAAGGCTTTTGTGGATGCTGTGTGGGCAATGGACTAAGGCATCAACATCTGAAACAGGGAGACCTTAAAAAGTTACTTCAGTGCTTCAGTCTAGTGAAGGGAGAATAATGTACTGATTAGAGAAAGATTAGAAAGTAAGGGGCAGGTAGAAAACACTGAGATCCTGGTTTCATCCACATACTGAAATAGAAAAGTCTGAGAAGGATTAGGTAGGACATATATCTATATATGGAGTTTAAAGGAGAGATCCAGGAATAGAAACATGTCAGTCTCTTGAGAGCATCTGGAACCATGAGTATACATCAGCAAAAGAAAGAATATAGTTAGACTCTGTGCAACTTTGACATTTAGAGGACAAAAGAAGAGAAGGGGTAATAGGACACTAAAACGTAGAGTAATAGACATAGTGACCATTGTGACATCAAATAAAACAAGAAAAATACTTCAAGGAGAATGGGACAACTAAGTATATGTCTGCTACACAATAGATCTAGCACCATGGGTCATGACTTTGACAGACAGAAGCCAGAGAAGGGTTAAAAATGAATGAAATCAAACTATTTGATGGGGAATAGGCTCTGTACAGTCTCAAATTACTTATTAATTACAAAGAAGAAAATGACAACCTCACAATAAAGAAACCTCTTAGGTACCACTTTGACCAAGTCATCAAAGTTAAAATCATCAGTGATGGGAAAATCTGACATCATGTGAGTCTCCTAATGTGACGACGCACTGAGGAGGAAACATCATCCAGGTGGTGTTCCTGGCAAAAATGAATAACCTGTGGACTCCCATAGCTCTTTATTATACCTCTCTTTTGGCACTTTACCATGTTTTATTATGAATTTAGTTACGTATGTATCTACCCAACTAGAATATAAGCCTTACCAAGATAAGGACTATGTTGTGTTAATCTTTACATTAACCAAAGTGTCTATACAGAGTCTGCTCATAATGAGAATTCAGTAAAAAGGTTGTTTGAATGACCAAAAGATAAAAAAAAAAAAAAAAATTAATGAATAACCTAAATCTATGTAAATAAATCAGGCAAACTCAACTGTCAGGACTTGTTCTTGAAAAATGTCAATATCATGAAAAACAAAAAAAAAGCCTACAGAGCTGTTTCAGATTCAGAGAGATTGAAGATTATGTAAAGGCCATTTTTTAAAAAAAGGAGAATGAAGAAATATGATGACTGAATATAACACATGATCATGAATGGGTCCCTGGAATAGGAATAAAAAAGTTGCTATAAAATTTTTTATAGGGACAACTGGAAAAATTTGTATATGAACCATATGTGCCAAAGTTAAACTTCCTGAATTGTCCTTTTCCGTAGCAGATATCTGCTTAAGTTTAAAGATAAGAAGTCATGATTTCTGCAAGTACTTTCAAAAGGTTTAGCAATCGTAGTAATAATAATTAGATATATATGGAGTGATAAAACGAATGCAGCGGAAAAAGAAAGACAATAAAAAAGTGATCATTGTTGGTGAATCTATTGTGAAAAGTTTAAGAAATTTATTGTATAAATTTTTCAAATTCTCTATAAGTTTGAAATTACTTTGAAATAACAATAAATGAGAGGTATAGATTTGAGAAATTTGTCTATGAAAGGGAATTGGGAAATGAGATGGTAGCTCAAGGAGAATAAAAGAGACAGCATTTTCAGGATGGGACTTACTAGAACAAGTTCATGAACTTATATATGTGAGAGTTTTGATGCAGGAAAGAAAGTTGATTATTATAGGATAAATGGCTTTGATAAAGTAAAAGAAAGGTGATCTAGAACACAGCAGAAGCATTGGCCTTTGATGAAAGACACATCTCATACCAAAAAGAAAAAAGGAAAGAGGGAAAAATGAATACCCTCTATTAGGTAGTCATTTGACCTGACAAGTTTATCAATATTAGCCTGTTTACTACTGACACTGCTTTAGTATAAAGAATAAGAAGAGAGCCAAGCAATATCAACCACCAAAAAAGAGAAGTCACATTCCAAAGTATATTTAGATTTATTTACCTCAGATTGAGATACTCAGATGTACTACTTAAATACAACATAAATTACTACACTAGCTAACTATGTAATACTTTTTTAAGTTGCCAAGGATCTGAAAAAAAAAGCAAAATAAAAAATGTAGCCTAGAAGATGTATTTGTAGATATTTTTAAATCAATTAAAGTATAAACAAAAAATATTTAATTATCAGAAATATTTTTAGAAGTATCATCCACTATAATTTTTAATACTTCTTTTAGAAATAAAAGTGACAAAAACAAATGTTCAAAAACACATATTAAAAAACTGAAGTAAAAAATCGTTCATAATAGAAGAAATGTCACAAATATAATTTATGAGAGCACAAAACACAGAAAATTATCTACCTAACCGATGCCACTTTCACTTCTGGCATGCCTAGCAGACACCACTTCTCCCAGTCCAGGAATTCAGGAATTTAAAGCCCAGTTTAGAAGTACACATGAGCACTAGTAGACAGAACAGACATCACACTATCAACCCAGGACCAGTAGGCAGAAATAATAGGTGGGTGTCAGTTAAGGTAAGTGCCTTAAAACAATTTGTATCAGAAAACTGCCCAGCCAACTAAGTCAGGGTCTGGTACAGGCCAAATCAGTACTACTCACAAATGACCCAAGAACTGTGTGCTGTCAACCTGCCAGACAGCGAAAAGATCAAGGGGTTTATACCAGAATGTAAGTCAACTAGGTCTATAGGCTCTACAGTTTAGTTAAACTTTCTTTTTTCCCCATGTATGATTTTCTGAAGGAAGAAGTACACTGATTTACATTCTATATCTTTATGAGTACTCCGGGCTAACCAACTAAGGAGAAGTAAAGCTAGGACTTTTCTTCTAGAGCTTCAAAGCAAGGAGTTTTTATCAACTGAAACAAACCTGTTACCCTAAGTGCTAAGCCTCTCTGATGCTAATGCAACTATTTTTTCCCACTTTCATTTTATTTTGTGGAGATAGGTTCAAGGTTCAGAGTTGCTCAATTAAGCAGGGAGAAGATGGAAAGTGAGGGTTCAGGGAGGGTGGGGAAGATACAGAGAGATCCTTTAGGAAATAATAAATAAGTCAATTTCACCAGTAGTGACAATTAGATGCAGAATGAAAAGGGTCACAGAAGATGAAAACTGTAGAAAAGTCTCACACAATTAATGCAAACCATAGAAAAACTTAACCTGCAATCACAAAGAAACTAATATTTCTAGTTATTTTCACAGTTTCACAGTCTCAGGTACTTTTAGACTTGTGCTGAAATACAACTAAAACAATGAAAAAGCCACATCCAACAAGTTACCTTTCAGTTATAAATTCCCAAAATTAGTAGAGAACTAAAGTACCTTTCCTCAGTAGCACTGATTTATTTTTTACATTCTATTACCTTTTGTTATTAATAATGAAAAATGAAAGACATAAATAAGTGATTTTTTATTCCAATTGTAACACACATAAAGACAAAACTGAATTGAATTGTCAAATTAGTGCAAGTCACTACACCAAACTCAATTACATTATAAAATATCTAAAATGTACTAAATTTATTTACTAATAGAATTGTATTGTATAATATACACATTTAAAAATATTCTATCTTTTTTACTTACACTTATAACTAAAGAAACCTTTGGGCTTCTTGCTCTCCAATGGGATAAATGTTCCTATGACGAAATCAGCAATAGCAAGTAGCAGAATCACCAAAAGAACAATCTGAGCCTGGAATTTTAAACATTAAAAATCAAAATCAAATCTCATATCTATACATTGATTCAGTTTCACTAGAATATAACTTCCATGGGGGAAGGGATTTCAGTCTTGTTTCCTCAGTACTTCAAACAACATCAAGCACAAAGTAGGTGTAGAATAAATTTATTAAATGACCAATCTTTAAAGAACTATCCTAAAATGCTCAACGCATTGAGAAAAAATGAGTAACAAAAGTAGGATCATGCCATATATTTCTCAAATGAATTAACGACATGCATCCCCACAAATCATAAAGCACTATAAATTCAAAACACTGTAGGCTTTTCATTCTATATATCATTCTTTCCTTTCTCCTCCACTGCATAGGACAATCTTGACATGGAGAACATATTTGCAACGATCACAAGTTTTATACCAAGTCCAAACACAATGCTGAATATATGTCGGCTACAGGGAAATAAAAGAAAAAGTACAGAAAGAAGACAACACCCAGGACGGGGATTCAAATAGCAATGGGGCTGAGAGACAAGAACAATCTATGAGAACTACCACTTCTCCTCTTCCACCCTTTTTTCATTTTGTTTTGTTTTATTGGAACACAACGACATGTAATAATATATCAGTTTCAGGTATACAACATAATGATTTGATATTTGATTATAAGGTGAAATGATCACCGCAATAAGTCTAGTCAACATCCATCGCCATACAGTTATAAATTTTTTTCTGTAATGATAAATTTTAAGATTCGCTCTTTTAACCAGTATTATTAACTATTGGCACTATGCTGTACATTACATCCCATGATTTATTTATAACTGGACGTTTGTACCTTTTGACTACCTTCACCCATTCTGCCCACCCCCTGCCTTTCCTCCTCTACTCTTAACTTGCCAATAAAATTGGGCAGATACTCATGAAAAACTGTCATTTGTGGAAATAAGAACAAATTATATCTAATCGTGTCCAGGTAGTATGAAATTCTATTCTTTTCAGTAAAGCAAATTTGTTAAATGTTTAAGTAAATGATTTAATTTTATACTAAAGAGTTAAATAACAACCATAGAAAAATAATTCTTTCATACTTTCCTAATTTTTGATCTGGTAAATATTATCATAGCTCACATATAGCAGAAATCTGTGATTTTATACAATCTACAGAAATAAACATGAAGAAACCCTAGAAGGGACTTTGAGCTGGTCAAAAGCATCTTTGTGGGTATGCATTACTCAGGAAACAGGAGCTGTACTGTAACATATTCTCTCAAAAACACAGAAATATATTTGGATGCTCTGACTACATGTTAACACTTGACTTCAATTTTTCCCAGAAACACTGGTATTGACTTTAGTAGTCATGATTTCTGAGATTTCAATAGTAAGGGGCAAGATTAGCTTCTCTCATCCCTAACGGGCACTAACTTATTGCCTCTATATTTATTTAAATGAACTTTTAAATAAATTACAAAGCCAATAGTTTAATTTGGACTACCTAATACTGACCTGGACATTTCTATATAATGTAAATTAAGAATAGGGGACGAGAGGGGAGGTAGGGAGTCAAAAATTTAGAAAATACTGTATTTAAACTGATAGGCTATCTCCAAATATTTCCCATTTGTCGATTAGAAAATAACCTTATACATAAATTTCTCTGAAAGTGGCCATTTAGGAATCTAAATATCTAAATATCAAAATCTAAAAATATTACCACGCTGTATAGCATTCCTAAAACAAAAGCTCTGTAAGTTCATATATTAAATATTTACAGATATTCCAATGATACCATTACTCACTTTTGCTTCCCACTCCATTCCAGCTACTGAGATACCTAAAAGGATCACCACTGTAATGGCTCCAATAATTCGAATATCATTGATTTCATCTATCATAAGTATGGAATGTTCCTAGAAAAAGAGAATTATAAATGTAATAAGCAATATTAGTTATTTTGGTTAAAGTCTAATTCTTTTTAAACATTTTAGAGAAAGTACATACAGTGCCTTACATGTAGAAGTTGAACAAATGCCTATTTAACTACGAACAGAGACCTAAGGAAAAGGAATGAATAACTATTATTGAGATGCCATTCAGGTATCTGATGACATCAAAAATATGATCAAATGAATAATGCTATATTTAAGGCAGACACAATAAATCAAAAAGAGAATTGCTAACAAGCAAATAAAAATAATATGACTAAATAGCACTAATAGGATTTTCTTAAGTTATATAGCAGAAATATATTTTGATGTATTTATTAGTGAACTCATGCTTTAAATGGTCTTAGGTTCGCATAAAGAAGAAATGGATATACTTTCATGCAGTTGTCCAAAATACATTATTCCCATTCTATGAGCAAAAGTATTTTTGATTTAATATCAATGAAATTAAAAACATATACTAAATTAAACAATGAAAGAATAGAAACTCTTAATGATTATATTACTTGCTTACTTACAGCCCTTCCTTTCCTCCATCCTTTTGGCCTACACAGATGACGTCAATGCAATGTAAGTGTCAGTCGTTTTCAAATTTTACACTTGCTAATGTACCAAACACTAATGCAGAAGAAGAGTTACAACCTAACCTAACATGAACAACTATGAGTCAGTCGAGGTTCATTTTACAGTACTGAATCCTACTTCACTTCTACTACTTTAATTAACTATACACATCCCAATGACTCTTTTCAAACAAGTTCTTATCTAAATTCCCAAAGAGTATTGTCAACTGCTTTCTGGCCAGCTCTGCTAGGATATATCTCTGCTTGGATATATCTCTTGGATATATAGTTCCTAAAATTAGAGGTCTAAAACTAAACTGTCCTATGTTCTCTATCTCAAGTGAATGGCATTACTTCCCATCTAAATCCTCAACTGTGTGTAAACTTGACATCCTCCTTTCTTTTTCTTTAATTTCCCACATCCCATCAAGTCTACTTATTCAATGTTTTTAAAATCTCTCATATTCGCCCACGCCTTTTCAGCCCCATTCGTCATTGTTTGTTTTGTTTCGTTTTTTTACAGTAGAAAAGTAAAGTTTTATTAGAAGGGAAGGTACACTTCCAGACGTGGAAGCAGGCCTGAGCAAGAGAAGCGTGGCTCAAAAGGCCTCGTCATTGTTTTAATATAAGCCATGTCTCTGCTCCCAGGACAGCTACAACAACCTTTTAAAAGGGCTTCATCTCCAGTTGTGATCCTTCAAATCCATTCTCTATACCATGGTCATTTCTTTAGGTTCCAAATCTGATAATGCTAATGGTCCCCAATTCTATTCAAGATAAGACCTAAATTTATTAGCAAACAAAGACCCTTCCTGACTTGATTCCTCTTTCTAGTCTTAAATCTCTTGCCTTTGTGCTCTAGCCATTCAGAAATATTTAGGGTTTTTTTGTTTTGTTTTGGTTTTTAAACACATAATATACTCCTCTCTTTCCAGGCCTTTGTTTTGTTTTCTTCCTTGTTTCCCTCATACCACACCCCACTTCTGCTATCAGCTTATTAACATCTAAACTCCCATCCTTGACAGTCTTCCACCCATTTCTAGATGGTAAGTTAAGTGATCTCCCTTTGTGTTGCCAAGGTCTCCTAGTGTCTATGGCCATGCCACCCTGAACGTGCCTGATTTTGCCTGATCTTGGAAGCTAAGCAGGGTTGGGCGTGGTTAGTACTTGGATGGGAGACCACCTAGGAATACCAGGTGCTGTAGGCGTCAAAAAAAAAAAAAGAAAAAAGAGAAAAACCACAAACCAAGACCTCCTAGCTATCTACTTCTGACTTTCTAAAATAATTTTCTTTGTCTATCTCATACACTAAACTTCTTGAAGGATGAATTTTGTATTCACCACTGCTTTCCTAGCATCTAAATGGTGAGTAGGATATAAGTCCTCAACAAAGATTTGGGAAACAAATGACTAGAAGAAAGGTGAATTACCTTAAGCAACTCCACCACAGTTTCTGCAAATCCAACCACATACATAGCAACTGCGACAGCATTGGCAAAAGCGAAAATGAGGCCAATTGCACCGCCAAATTCTGGCCCTAGACTTCTAGATATTAAATAATATGCTCCTCCTAAAGAAAAGAAAAAAAAACAACAGAAATACAAAAGTTAGGATTTTAAATGTCCTCCTCCATAATGTGGGTGGGCCTCATTCAATCAGCTGAAGGCCTGAATATAACAAAGAAAGACCTCCCCCAAGCAAGAAAGATTTCTATTGCAGACAGCTTTGCAAGTCGAACTGCAGTTATCAGCTCTTTTCTGTGTCTCCAGACTGCAAACCCACCCTGCAGATTTTGGACTTACCGGCCGCCATAATCATAAGAATCAAGTTTTTCATATCTTTACACACACACACACACACACACACACACACACACACACACCCTATGGGTTCTATTTCTCTGGAGAACACTAATACAGACATGCAACACGGTGAACATACAAAAATCCATATATTTCCATATACCAGCAATGAACAATTAGAAACTGAAATTTTAAAAAGTAACCTACACTAGCACTCAAAAACAGGAAACACAAGTCTAAACCTAAAAAATATTTGTAAGATCTGTACACTGACAACTTAAAAAAAGTAACTAAATAGATTTACCATGTTTATGGAATGAAGACATAATTAAGATATTTATTCTCTCCAAATTGATCTCTGGATTCAACACAATTCCAATCAAAATCCCAGCTAGCTATTTCATAGAAATTAACAAAGTGATTCTAAAATTTATATGAAAGGGCAAAAGAACTAGAATAGCCAAAACAATTTTTAAAAAGCACAAAGTTGGAAAACACACTACCCAGTTTTAAGAATTGCTATAAAGCTACAGTACCAAGATAGTATGGTATTAGATTAAAGACAGATCTATAGATAATAAAAGAGCACAGAGTCCAAAAATAAAACCACACATGTAGGGTCAATTAATTTTTTCCCAGCTTTATTGATAGTTAATTGACATATAACATTGTGTAAGTTTAAGATCTACAATGTGATGATTTGATACACGTATATATTGCGAAATGTTGCCAAAATAAGGTTAATACATCCTTCACCTCACACAATTACCATTTTTCTGTTGATGTTATGGTAAGAACATAATAAGATCTACTCCCTTAACAAATTTAAGTATATAATACAGTATTGTTAACTATAGTCTCCATGCTATACATTAGCTATATAAGTAGAACTTATTCTTCTCATAAGTAGAAGTTTGTACTCCTGCTCTATAGCCCCTAGTAACTACCCTTCTATTCTCTTTTTCTATGAGTTCAGCTTTTTTAGATTGTACATATAAGTGATATAGAGTATTTGTCAGGCTGACTTATTTCACTTAGCATAATACCCTCAAGTTTCATCCATGTTGTTGCAATGGCAAGACTGCTTTCTTTTTATGGCTGAATAATATTCCTATGTATGTATGCATATGTATGTACATATACATATATATCACATTTTCTTTATCCATTCATCCATTAGTGAATACTTGGGTTATTTCCTAAGTATTGTGAATGCTGCTGCAATGAACATGATGAACACAGGGTTCAAACATCTCTACCAAATAATGATTTCATTTCCTTTGGATGGATGTCCAGGAGTGGGATTGGTGGATTATATGTTAGTTTATTTTTTTTAAAGCACATCCATACTGTTTTCTATAGTGGCTATACCAATTTACATTCCCAACAATGTAGAAGGGTTCCATTTTTCCACATCCTCACCAGCTTTTATTCTCTCATCTTTTTTATGATAGCCAATCTAACAGGTATGAGGTGATTAACTCACTGTCGTTTTTTGATTTGCATTTCCCTGATGATTAGTCATGTTGAGCACCTTTTCATGAACTTGCTGTCTTCTTCGGAAAAGTATCTATTCAGGTCTTCTGCCCATTTTTGAATCAGACTGGTTTTTTGTTTTTGTTTTTTCCTATGAGTTATATGAGCTCCTTATCTATTTTGAATATTAACCCTTTATCAGATATATGATTTGCAAATATTTTTTCCCATTCTGTAGGTTGTCTTCTTTTCATTTTGTTGTTTCTTTTAAGCTTTTTAGTTTGATGTAGTCCCATTTGTTAATTTCTGCTTTTGTTCTTATGCTTTTGGTCTCATAACCAAAAAGATATCACTGTCAACATCAATGGCAAGGAGCATTTTCCTTATTTTTCCTTCTAGAAATTTTATGGTTTCAGGTCTTACATTTAAGTCTGTAATCCATTTTGAGTTAATTTTTATGAGTGGCATAAGAAACAAGTCCAATTTCATTCTTTTACATGTGAATATCGTTTTCTTAACATCACTTTCTACAGAGACTATCTTTTTCCCATTGAGTATTCTTGGCTCTCTTGTCATATATCTTATGATTGTATATGCATGAGTTTATTTCTGGGCTCTTGATTCTATTCCACCAGTCTATGTGTCTGTTTTCATGCCAGTACCATACTGTTTTGATAATTATAGCTTTATAATATAGTCTGAAATCAGAAAGTGTGATGCCTCCAGCTCTGTTCTTTCTCAAGATTGCTTTGACTATTCAGGGTTTTTTGTGATTCCAAATAAATTTTTTTCTATTTCTGTGAAAAATGCCATTGAAATTTCTATAGGAATTGCACTGAAACTACAGGTGGCTTTGAGTAATTAGGGTCAATTAATTTTTTACAAGAGTACAAAAACAAGTACATAAAGAAAGGATAATCTTTTCAACAAATTGTGTTGAAATAACTGCACATCCATATGAATCCTGATTCATATTTTATACCATATATAAAAATCAACTAAAAATGATCAATGTAACTGAAAACCTAAAGTTATAAAACTTCTAGAGTAAGGTATATTAGAAAATCTTTGGGACCTTCAGCTAGGCAAAGATTTCTTAAGTACAACACCAAAAGTGTGATCCAAAAAAGAAAAAGTGATAAATTAGATGTAATCTAAACTAAGGATTCTCTTCAAATGACACCATTAAGGGAGTCAAAGAGAAAATAGAAGTCAAAAATTATTTACAATTACCTGCCAGATTCACATTGGAGCTACTTATGGCAAATAAATAGTATTTTACTGAACTGAAAATACAATGTTATATTTAAGTCTAATAAAACCTTAAAACACAACTGTCATAGAACTGCTTTCTATAGTTTTTTGAAACATTTCACTGAGAGGCAACAAGTATTTATTCAGATTAATAACTATTCAGGATGTACTGATTCAAGCAGAAGAGCAAATAATGTTCTGATTAGAAAACAATGGCAATGGGTATTTGTGAGAAGGGGAAGGGGAACAATTACATCATTAGAAGGAAAGGCATTTCTATGGATACAGATAATGTAACAAACTAAACAACAAATATGGCAATCAATCATTTGATTATACCAATACAGAAAGCTCTTTCTGTCATTTAGAACATGTGAAAAATGTTAGTTTTCCCTCACTTCTAATGTTTGTTTTTATCTCACAGAAGTTAAGAGATCTTCAATTATTTGAGAAAAAAAAAGATATGAGTATATAAAGATAATTCTGACATACTGCAGACATTTTTAAAAGATTCACCAGGAGAATGTGCATATAATTCAATTTCGTTAAAAAAATGCATAGTCATTTTATTTTTGCTCTCATTATCCACACAAATTATAAATGAGACTAATAGCAATGTTGCATTAAATCAGATAATGTATGTTAAGACCATGGCATTATGCCTAGCAATCAGGTCTCAAAAAATAATTGCCACTATTACCTGAACATAAGCTCCAATAGGATCTTGTCTAATTTTCATTGTTGCAAAGTCAGTGCCTATCACAAAGTGATCAGTTACCTGTTGACTGACTGAAATACAGTAAGAAACATCTTTCCTTACTGAAATACCACATGGTTCCCTGTGACATGTATTCTCTCACACAGCAATGAATAATAAACCCAATTTATTCAACTACAAAAAAGAAAAAAACTTCATCTTAGTCACAGAATAGGCAGGTTTATATTGATTTTAGATTCTCAGAACTACCTGTCTGAAATTTGACATAACCTAGATTTTTATTCAAAAATGCACCGACCTCTGCTTTTGACTTAATGCTTCAAAACAAAAAGTGGTTGAGGAACTTTTTCCCTTCTATTGCTCAGTTCATATAATACAATGTGATTTTAAAAACAGAATTTTCACTTTCATCTTATAAAAAGCTTCCTATGGTCGTTTTCTATTTCATAAGTGAGTCTCTATTCACTTAATTGGAGATGGGAGAACTTTGGTCTGTGAATCTAGGAATTGAAAGTGGCTGCTAGCCAGCACCATGTAAGTTGCAGAAAATGTTACATATAGCCCAAGTGTATTCTGTAAAATCCAAGCTCTCAAGAACAGGGTGCTTTGGGATCTGCAGAACAGGAAAGAGCTTTAGGCTCTTACCAGGCTGCAATAATCTATAGAACCTGACTGCATCTATTAGGGCAGGGACTATGTCAGAGATGATGGTAGAGGGGTGACTGCAGTTACTTGGCACTGCTATTCTTATTCTGAGGAGGCAGAGAGTTGAAGAAATGATTATCTAACTTGCTCCTAGTAACTTTAAACAGTACCCAAAAACCATTAATAATATCTAATCCAGCCTGAAAATAAGGATCTTTAATTTTCTAAGTTTTGACTCTTTTTTTCCAGAAACACTGAATGTTGTCATATTATTTTTATCCTAGACTTCATAATTGGTCATTATTACATTTGTTTACAAGTTGGCAGTTAATTCATATTTTAAAAAACTACTTTCACTGCAGATGCAAGAGGCAAAAAAGGGTACTTGTACTTTCTGTCTGTCTGATTATGAAGGCCAAGATAAAATGGGAGAATCCAAGGAAGGGTAGAGAGCGGGGACAACCTACACTTTTCTGGGTTGGTATCTGTTTAATCTCTAAAAGGTACTGTTAGAACCAATGTTAAAGTTACTTAGTAATATTAAATCTCTCTCCTATGGCAAAAAGGAAACAGCACGAGGAAAAGTATGAATTTCACATACTTCCACAGGGCTGGAAACACATTTTACGAAATGAGAAAATATCCAATATCACTACAGATAAATGTTGTAACTCAGTTAAGAATCCAGTTAAATAAAAGTAAAATATCGAGCACTACCTCAAAAATAGTTCTTTAAATTAATAAGGTAACTACACAAGTTTAATAGGGGGATCTTTAAACTGAAATTCCTAAGAGAGCAACTGCAACAATTAAGCAATTTAGGTAAAATATTTCCTTATTAATTCCATTATTAATCAACTTTCAGTCCACGGAAAATCAAGATGGGCATACAGACATCACTATTCCCATAGCATCCCTCTACTTCTCCTCTCTAAGCCTTTGGCACCCTGATCCTTTGGATAATTCTCACTCTGTCACTCTCCTCTCTATGCCATTTCAAGGGAAGTGGTCTAAATCAAGTTCTCAGTAGTTGGGATAGAGACCCAATCCAGGCACTCTTGGTCCCACCCTACTAAAACATAAGTAGTTTGTTGTTAAGAACAGCAAACAAAGTCACACCTATACCTTGAGTCTCTTAAGGTTTGTTTTCAACAATAACTCCCTATCTTTTTTGCTCCTTGGAAAATTTTGTTGAATAAAAATTCCTCGTTCCGGAGAGATTCCCGGTCTGGGATTTGCTGTTGTCACTCTATAGTATTATTTAATAAGTTCCTCTCACCCCTGCATATTCCATAAAAAGTTTCCTAGAACTGCAGGCATGATGTGATTCAGATTCAATTTATTGGGAAACAAAATTCTCAGGTACTCTTAATGAGTAAAGGGTTTACAAATTGGAATATTCTAATTTTCTTTCCTTTTTCACTTATTATATAGAATACTTATCTAAAGAAAAAATCTCTTATTAATTTCTCGGTTACACTAAGTTCAGATAAGGAAACTTTCATTCACGAAAGTTTTATTCAACATTAGATTCTTTCCCTTTATTTATCAATTTTTATAGCATTCCTTACCATTCTTCAAAGGTAAAAAATGAGTTTTTCTTTTTTTTTTTTGTGGTATCTGTGAACATATGGACTTTTATCATATGTTTTCACTCAAATCAGTTATTAGTAGTAGTAGCATTACTGTTTAAACTATCCAAACTTCATTCAGTATTAGCTTCTTCAAGTTGGCTCCTGGGTATTTTTGACATGAAACTGTTAAAAACAGCCCTTTTCACCTTCTCAACTTTCCGATGTGGGAGGATGTCTGGGCTCCTCAATGACAATTCTGACCCAGATCTGGAATAAATCTTTTCTCCAAGGTTCCCTAATTCCTTTGATGGAAATACACAATGTGGGCACTAGGGGTGCTCGTTGCTACTGGGTTGGTCATTTGGTACAGGTGAATTTTGTAGACAGAGTTAAGAAATGTGTACTTTTGGGATAAAATCTATGAGTCATACTATCTGACACTTTCAATTTAGAATCGTGACTACAGGGTGCAATGTAATCTCATCAATTTTATACCTGTATCTACTTTTTCCCATAAGGAAAACACTGTTTTCTCAGGAAACCAAAATAAATCCTGTTGGAGTGGTCTTCAAGTCCATGAAGCATATAACTGAGAAGACAGAAGGGGTACATTCATTGAAAGAATCTCCAGGAAATGTTCAGTGCAGATGATGCACCCCATTTCTATTCTGTAAAGGATCATCCAGGTGTCCAAAGTCACCAACTGACAAGTGAAAAATAAATGCCTTCTAGCAAAGCTTCAAAATATTTGCTTATTTCTTTAAATTAATGCTTTTCAATTTTTCTTCCTTAAGTTTCATTATTTCAGCAAACATATTTACTTTCTCATTTGTATGCATATCTGATAATAACAGGATTCGGAATTATATCATCTAATAGGTTTTTTTCCCCTATAGTTTCTTCCTTTGTGAGCTATCATTTTGAGGGAACTTAGGCAAAATTGCAAGATATGGTAATTTGTTGGGACATATCTTAATGCATTCCACATTCTCATACTTCCTTAGTATCCCAGGTCAGAAAATCAGAGACAAAGTCTCTGAGATAGATGTATTTGTGAATATATATGAAAACCACAGGTAGTACTGAAAGATGAAATTTTTTTTAGTCATAATGCAAAAAATCTACACTTCCCATAAGTTTGAATTCACATGGAGAATAGTCTAGAGTTCACATTGCCTGTGGCTTCATGTCCCTTGAGGTTCACAACTTAGATTTGAAGGGTTGAAGATAAGGAGAAATTCTTTGATGATTTCCTGATTCTCTCTACTACCAAACACCTGTGCCATTTCTCCTTCTACTTCCGCCCCACAACAGTAACAGAAAGAAAGGAAACATGGGCACCTAGTACACAAGAGGCCAAAAAGAATCTTTTGGTGTTGTCTGATAACTGTAGGACATATCCACATCTTACATCTCAATACAGCTCCATCCAGGCTCATGTACACATAAAACCTCAGCAAACAGTGATGCATGTTCAGCATAGTCACAGTCATATTGATGTGAGCTACCAGCTTTCTCCCAAGGCCATAGTGATCTGAATCCTCTGGTATGTAAGAAATATAAAGATGGAAAAAATGAAAAGCTCGATCTGGTTCTCTCTCCAAATAGTGATGAAGATAAATCAGAAATTGACTATATGTCCAATGTATGTAATGTCCAATAAAAATCTGAAAATTGGTTGAAACAGATGGTACAGGTTGATTCTTCTTTCGGTCATCTGCTGTGATGACTTTACAGAAGCTGGTATACATTTTCTCTCCTTTTTCTAGGGATCTTCTCAGTATAGCTAACTGATGAGCTTTGGTTTAGAAAATGGAATTCTGTTCTTCTTATTCTCAGGGATCCCAGGGCCATTATCCTGGTCTGGGTGCTCTTCCTGGGGAGGGTAAAATCTCACAAGGCAGATCTTGTGAACTCCACTAAAAGAGACCTCAGAGCACCCAGAGAAGAGAGCTAGTTGAGAGTCCTAGGTGTAACTCATATAAGCTGTTAGATCATGGGGCAAGAACTTTGCCTGTTTCCCTCAATGGGGAGGAATGAGGTTACACCTGTACAATACCATGAAAGGCAGGATGCATGCTACTGAGTGAGTCAAAGGCTGAACCCTGGGAGGAGGCAACAAGGGGCAGCCTGGTGAGGAAGAAACCCAGTTAGAAGCTCTATTCTTGCTATCAAATACGGTGAACATCTTCAATAACTTAAAGTGTACATGTTTGCGTGTCTTGGTCAATAGAAAATCTTATATTAAAATATACTAGGTCAAAGTGCTCAGTAGCAACTTTCTTGCCTACATAGACCTGATAAGTTACTTTTTAAAGGTAAAAAATAAGATTTAAATCTCATTTTTTAGTAACAGTAATCTTATGACAATGATGGAAAAAACTGAATTTACCTCCTCGGACAAATCCATTGGTAGCTATCGCTGAAGTAGACAATCCTGTGATAGTTGTCACGACAGTGGCCATTACTATTACAAGGACCGACAGACCTTTAGGGAAAAAGAACAGAGACTGAGACTACTTATACTCTTATTTAAACCTGCCATATTTAGAACTGGTTAGTCTGAGTATACTGAATTTATATTATAACTTATGAATTACCTTACTTTTATCCTATTTTAGAAAAATCAAATATGAAATATAAAAAAAAAAGTAACATTAAGACAACAATCTTATACAAAGGAGAACACAGCTTAGCATGATTCCAATTGCTTGTATCTCATGAGGTTTAGAGCCCAGAAATGCACACAGCTACCTTGCTTATTCATTCTCAGATGAATAAAGAAGTATGAACATCACTTACCTATTCCAGCTTGACCTACGATCCATGACAGTCTAATGAAGAGCATCACACCCCAAATGTTTAACATACAACGTACCTAGGAAAGGAAGAGGCCAAGTCACAGATGAAAAATGTTGTCGAGTATAATACAGCAATAAATGCTAAACTAGCCAAAAGCAGGACAACATACATTTAAAACTACAGAAAGTAATTATAACTCTTATCACACTTTTTAATATGTTTTAGTAAATTTATTGGGGTGACACTGGTTAATTATATAGGTTTTAAGTGTACAAGTCAATAATATATCATCTGTATATTGCATTGTGTTCACCATCCAAAGTCAAATCTCCTTCCGTCACCATATATTTGACCCCCTTCACCCTTATCTACAACTCACCCTCGCCTCTTTCCTAAACCCATGTTTATATGGGCAAATAATTTTTCGACAAAAAAGCCAAAAACATACAGTGGAGAAAGGAAAGCCTCTTCAATAAATGGTGCTTGGAAAACTGGAAAGCCACCTACAAAATGAAACTAGACTGTTATCTATCACCATACACCAAAAGTAACTCAAAATGGATTAAGGACCTAAATATAAGACCTGAAACAATAAATCACATAGAAGAAAACATAGGTACTAAACTCATGGATGTTGGTTTTCAAGAAGATTTTATGAATTTGATTGACCTCAAAGGCAAGGGAAGTAAAAGCAAAAATAAATGAATGAGACTATATCAAACTAATAGTTTTTAAAGAGTTTAAAGTGAGCTAATGTAAGTATAATGTAATATGTGAGTGTATGTCTATATCCAAATATACACATACCCATCACAATTATCTGAAGCAGCAGAAGCACTAAACAAGGAAGGTATAAGGAATATTAAGACTTCAATTCTTAAAAAAAGTTAATTTCCCCTTTATCACTGCAAGTTAAGTTTAATTTTTGCTTATTCTTTTATAATATCATGTCATGATTTCTATAAGAGATTTAAGTATTACATATCTGTCAGCACAAAATGCCAATTGTTCACATATCTTTAAAAATCCCTAGTTATTTGTGAGTTTCCCCAATTTATTTTTGTTTTTATTTATTATGCTCATACATAGAACACAGTCTTTTAAAATACTAAAATCTAAGAATAGGCAAACAACAATCAGGAGCTTCAATTTACTATTGATTAGGCAATAAAATTACTATTAAAACTGGGATTTTCCCTCTATTTCTCTCCTAAATGTCAATACAATTCCAAATAAGTCCCAATGAGAGGACACTTTAGCCTCTCTACTCTAGTCAGATCCTTAGTACCCATTTGAACACAGAAAAACAGAAGTAAATCTGTCCCTTAATCTCTTAAATTCTCTACTGAAGTGACTTCAACACTTAAAGAAAAGATTTATTCTGTTGCCTGTTAACTTCTATACATTTCTCTTCAAAAATTAATGGGGTAGCAGAAAAGAAAGTTGGCATATTTCAGCTCTATTGCCTGCTCAGCTTTCTTGATTCTGATGCTCTCATCAACTTAACAGCTTCACTTAATTACTGAAAAGTGACAATATAGGACTTATAAAAAGCAATAAAATACAGTCGAGGTAATCAAGTATAATTTGATTAACTCTAAAATAAATTCTGTATGTACATACTAATACACCCTTGATCCAGCCAAACTTCACAACTCCTTTACTTTCCGCAGTATATGTGACCACAGCATCTCTGGTTGGAGTACTTTCTTCTCCATTTGCAAACCCATCCTCAAAAGGTTCCTGGTTAAAAAAAGAAATGTAAATTATGCTTAGAATTATTTAAACTTTAAAATCACCTGATAAAAATAAATATCACTAAATACACTTAATCATGTTCAGAAGGACATAGTACAATTTCCAAAAATGAAGGGCTCCTGAGTATTTTAACTGAGGAAAATGCAAAGCAAATCAAGTGGAAAATTATTTAATTTTAAAAATTTCAACCTTATCATGACATTAAACTCATTTTAATAACTTTATATCTTAATTACACATTGGTAGTATCTGGAGAACACAATGAATACTGTTTGCTAAATACAGGCTAGCTGGCCAAGCAATTCAGACCACATCTCTCCAGCCACAACTTCACATCGCCTAGTCAGCACCCTTTCCACATCTGACATTTCAACGTAACAATTTTAGACGCCTCTTCACCAATGACGTTTCCCCTTATAGTCCACAACAGCAGAGTTTCCATAGAGCCCAATTCACTCCTAACTCCTCTCTTTATTCACTCCTTATCTGCATCCAGTGACTCAGTGCTCCTCATTTTCTTTGTAATTTTTCTCAGATTCAGATAGGAACTGGTTGACACAACGCATTTTCATAATTAGTGTGTTTCCTCCTTAGGTTTTTACATTTCATGTCTGAGTCTATAATCTTAAGTTTTTAGGTCTCTACCTTCTTACTCTTCTTCTCTCCCTGGTTCTCAACTTTTATTCGGTTCCAACACATCCAAGGCATATGACAAATTTCCAAATTTGTAACAGTGACTAAACAGGTCATAAAGGTTAGAGGGAGGTGTTGGGAGATAGAAATGTTCTAGACCTAGAATCATGTCCCTAACACTATGCCATATTTCTTCCTCTATCCATATTTTCAATAGCAGGAAATAAAAAACAGCTATATTTCAAACATCATTCTTTAAATGCAGAAGAGCTAACTAAATTATTATTTAATCCTGGAAACTGTGATCTAAATTCCCTACAGTACTTTTTAAAAAATCATTTTCAGTGGTTCATACTCTCTAGTGAATTCTGAATGTTATTATTAGAAATGAGCTGTAGTGTTTTGTATTACCACAGAGCAAAATCTGTCATAATCTAAACTCCCCTGTTTTTTTGACCAATTCCAGTTAGCCAATTAGATTAATTTCATTCTGTTTAATGCATTATTGCTATATGCTTTTTCAAAATTCTATCAACCCGGATTAGCTCTTAGAATCCACATTTACATAACTAGTGCTAATTTTTAAGCAATAGAAGAAACATTATGTTAGATGTAATAATGCCTTTAAGTATATCTTTTGAAAATTATTTTACCTAGGCTTTTTAATAATGTCAAGAGAAAAATAATCAAATTTTCAACTAATCTCCATGTTTCTATTAACAGACATAGATACAACTTCAACAATGTGAAATACATGAAAAATAAGTCATTCGAAGATCACTAAGAACTTAAAAACTTTAATGTTAACCATTTCTGACAGTTCACCAATTGAAAACATATCCTAAGAAAAATAAATTACAATAATTCCCTTTTCATCACACACAGTTTCAAAACTACTATCCACTGTATCAATGATTATTGTACAATACTATATATAAGAGGGATGCTCCAGGCATATGATATAAAAAAACCACTCTCAGAAAAAATTTTATTTACCCCAATGTGTTATACTTTTTAAACAGCTTTGAGATATAATTCACATACCATACAACTTACCCTTTAAAGTACACAAATCACTGATTTTTAGGATATTCACAAAGTTATACAATTATCACCACTATCAATTTTGGAACATTTTCCTCACCCCTAAAAGAAACTTCATACACATTGGCAGTCATTCCCCATTTCCACTCTCCTCCAGCTCTCAGCACTTATTGACCTTCTGTCTCTATGGATTTTGCTATTCTGACATTTCATATAAATGGAATAACGAAATCATACAATATGTGGCCGTTGAGTACAGCTTTTTTCAGTTAGCATAATGTTTTCGAGGTTCATCCATGTTATAGTATCAGTACTTTGTTCCTTTTTATTGCCAAATAATATTCTATTGTATAGAGATATTATATGTTTATCATTCATCAGCTGATAAACTGGGCTGATTCTACATTTTGGCTATTATGAAGAATAATGCTGTGAAAATTTATCTACAAGTTTCTGTGTGGACATATGTTTTATTTATCTTGAGTATATACCTAGGAATGGAATTGCTGGGTCATATTTTTTAAACAACTATTTCTGGTAATTTTTCTCATTTTTTCTTTTTTATCAGACTGCAGATTGTCACTCATTTCAATGTGGCTACTTTATCTTGAGTATATACCTAGGAATGGAATTGCTGGTTTATATTTTTTAAACAACTATTTCTGGTAATTTTCTCATTTTTTTCTTTTTTATCACACTGCAGACTGTCATTCATTTCAGTCAATGTGGCTACCTATTGTTATTCTTCTTCCTTGCTTGGAATCTGATATACACATGGAAACCAGTAATCATTAAACTGGTTAGAAATATATATAAATAGAAAAAAAAAAACTAAGTATAGCTCAATCACAAGAGAAACCCACTTTGGCTTCCTTTACGTCTATTTTTGGATTTGTTCTAGGTGGTAGAGCATCAGTAATGATCCCAAATTAAAAAAAAAAAGAGAAAGACAGAAGTTCCTTAATTTTCACTTTAGGTTATTTAGTGCTCTTCAGTTAATTTATGAAAGACTTTAATGATATAATCTCCAAGTATTACCAGAAAATGTCTATAATACATGCAAAAAGACTTCTCTTTTCCCATCTCTGTTCAAAGAAAACTAAAGATGTATGTTAATAGGCGACTTTTTCCAAGGCTAAGAATTGATGTGGGTGTCTTTTTAACAATGCAGAAACATGCAGGCATCTTAAAATTTTTGCTGTGGGTGTTTATCAGAATTCCATGTCAAAGTTGAATATTTAGCAATAACTATGTTATTGCTACTATACTACAAACAACTATATTAAAAAATACAGAAGGTTTTCCAGTGTATGAAATAGTATTTTAAAATATAATGGGTCCACATAAAATGAAAGTTTATCTTCCTTACCATAATCCAATGGCTTCTAATTTAAAAAGTACATTAGTAATCTCTAAAATACAATTCGAAAATTAAAGTCAAATAAGTATGTTATTTATAGTTCTAGTAATGGACTTAAATATAATAAAATTGGTTTTATAATTGTATTAATTTCCAGGTGAAACCAAAGTAGAATACACATACAGGTTCTTCACACTATCCAAAAGTAGACGTTCCTATGAAACCTTTCGTAAGCTGAAATAATGTAAAGCTATGACAAGTCTTGCTAATGAATTTGCACAAAATAAACTGAAATAAAGCACAGATCCTCACAGATATAATTCAAAACTTTTGGTGGCTTGATGCTGAGATGCTGAGTGTAGTTCCCAGGGAAGGAGCTTGCTGGTGTCCCTCTCACTGCTTGGGGTACAAAATGCTTCTGTACTGACTTATTGCAAAACAAATGCTGAATGCTATTTTTGCTTTTCACCTTTTTTTCATAAAAGCGAAACTTCTCCTTGGATTTTGTTCAGTTACTGAAAATAGGTACAATGCAGGTCTTTTGTGAAAAGGAAATGGCATAAGACAAGCTTTCGAGAAGTGGACGATATCTGTATTTTATTTCTTTAAATACATCAGTTTAAGAAAAATATGTAAACTGTTGAGTATGGCATTTTTGTCTACACACAAAAAAACTGCCTGAAAACCTTACACTCAGGAAAATTTCACATACACAATTATGAACTATAAATAATACTGATACAAAGGTATAAAATAAAATCTTCAATTTATCTGCCCCTTTTTACAGAACTGGTAGGTTTGTGTTCTTTATTGTTTTTCATATAATGGATAAAATGTCAAAAATAATACATAAATGATTTTATGGATAATACCATATGAAATGAGATGAACCACATTTAAATTTATTTGGGGGAAAAAAATCTTTCAAAGAGTAGCATTGTGATTCTGAGTCTACCAAGCAGAGATTGAGGGTAGGGGTGAGACTAGAATGAGGAAGAGAGGAAAAAACAGATGAAACAATGGAAGACCCGGATAGGTATTCTCAACTAGAAGGATTTCTTAATGAGAGAAATAGGGGTACCAGTAAATTATGTCAGCCAGAAATAGAAATGATTAATTCAGTTGGACATGTTGAATTTGAGGAGCCATGAGACAATTAGAGTTCTATCAGGCAGTTAAAAAATTCATGACTGGAACTTAGGAGAGGGGCCAGGATAAAGACCTAGTAGGTGAAGCTATGGAAACAATGAAAAGAGAAACTTACAGAAAGGAAAAAAACAAAAACAAAAACAAAAAGAGTTGAACATTTTTCTGAGGATATAGAAAATATATAAGAATGAAAGGGAATTCTGGTTTCCATGGTCATTATTTCTTTGCAGAGAATAGAGAAAAGGGAAATTTTTACACTGTAGACATCTCCTCTTTCTTGTATATTCAAGTTTCCACTTCAAGTTGATCACTCTTTTCCTTCAACCATGGTTAATGTTTTTACTGCACACAGCTCCCCCTCACACAAATGCCCAGCCAAATTTGCTGTAAATACTATAGCATATTCCTCAATGCACACCAACCTGGCTTCACTCCACCACGACACTGAAATAATTTTATAAGACATCCAAAGACTTCTCTGCTGCCAGATCCAATGTACATTTTTCAGTCCCTGTCTCACTGGATTTTTAAAACAGCATATGATACCATTAACCGCTCTCTTTTTCTTAAAACATTTCTTGAAATTTTCTCTCAGACTCCTCTACCCACCAATTAAACAGTAAGAGTTCCTTCAACACTTGGTCCCAGACCCATCTCCTTTTCTCACTCTATATTTTCTTTCTATGGTCCTCTCACTAGACCTGTAGCTTTAAACATTATCTAAATGTGATAACTAGTAAGTGATGGCTCTTATTCATGTCCATATTAGACCTCTCCTCCGAATTTCAGCCCTGTGTGTAAGTATTGATGTTGCCACTTGGATGTTTTATTATGTTTACTATTCTAATTCTTACTAAATGAGAAAAAGAAATTGTCAATGTGCGATAAACGGCAACTTTCCTCTAAATTAAAAAAGGGAGTTTCTCGTTTTTTGTTTAAAATTTTCAGTGAATACTTAACTAGCAAAAAAAGTATTTAACAAGAAAGATAGTAAGTTCTTACCTAATTAAAATCTTTTATATTGTACAATGCCCATCTTACAAATTTAAAGTTTTTTGTTTCCAATATCCTAAAATTAACTCATTTTTAAACTCAGTGATTTCAATTATCTTTTACATAGCAAAGGTCATCTTTCAATTCTACTTGACTTAAGAGAAAACATTACTTATAATACACTGACTTGGTTTAATGATAATTTTTCAGTTAAAAAAAAAATGAACATAAAAATCAAGCTGTTTCTTCCCAAACACTAAAATTTTCTTCAGTATTTTAGTGACAACATATGATGAAATCAGATTTCCTTTTAAAATAATGGTTAAAGATCAAGCTTTTAGGAAAAATTATTTATTCACGTTTAAAAAAAAAAAACAATTAAAAACCTTAACACCGCTTTAACAAGCTGTAACAAACAGAGTGCCGGCTTGCCTTCGGTGAACATCTTTATACGTCCCTAAATGTTCACACTAATGTGCTTCTCAATTGTTAAATACTTTAAGTACACATTACATTAAGCATGTTATTTCTTGGAACATCTCAGTTACTAAGTTCACAAAATTTTCATCTCAACTGTACAATGTAGCATAGGTGGTCTTCCCAATGTCACTGGCCAAGGATGTTAATACCCATGAAAGATGACTGTGCAGTGATCAAATAACTTATGATCACATGCTTTTTTCCAAAAGTTAATAAAGGTATTTATCATTGTGCAAGGAAAACTCAAGAGCATTTAAACAGTGCAACTTCTAAATACAGTTAGAATACTAATAAAACATTTCTGGCAATGTTAATTACCAATCTATCCATTTTATGCTATTTTTACAGTTAAACTGTAAAATTTCAGGCCATAGTGGGCAAAAGACAACCTACACTTTTTTAAAATTTGGACAAAGGGAAAAATGTTTTTATTTTGTTTTACTGTTATTTTAAAGAACAATTGAGCAAAGTTATACCAAAGTCTCTCTTCAGGCCTTAAGGTTGCCACAATATTGTTCCCAGGTAGACTTAAGGATACTCAAATATGGATATCCTTAGAAGAGGAAAATGTTCCGATCCCTTTATTTAATATTTTAAAAAGTCTAAAGCAACTTCTAATGTTCTGTTCCTTGAAGATTCTGAGTTTGTGTAAAAAAAAAAAAAAAAAAAAATTTTCTGGGCATAAACAGCAATCACAGCCTTCCACTCATTAAACAAATATTAATCAATATTATCAAATGTCATACCAGGTACTTTCCAGCTCTCTTGGAGTTGATATTTTTATAGCAGCCACTAGAGTGAAAGGTAGGTCTTCTAACTTTAATCCAGGGCATTTTTCACTATATTAAGTAGTCTCTATTAAATTAAATACTTAGCCAGTCAAGAAAAGGTTGAATGCCTTTTCATTAATATCCCTCTTTTCAAGTCAGCCTCTGTGAAAATCGGGTTCCTAATCTGTATATGAAGATTTTACTGTCTTCAGTTCCATTCCCTTGGAGTTCTGAAGCTCTTTAAATAAAGATCAATTTGTAATAGAATGGCCACATAAAGCAGCTGAGGCTTCTAGCACATGTCTGTATAGCCAGCTGATAAAACTTGATTATTACACAGCAATTTAAATTTAAGTGCCAGTGTCATGTTAAAAATGTGAGAGTATGACTCACTTATAGTTACATATTTCAAAAGGATCAGTAGAAACATTCCTAGGTTGCCTGGCTTCCCAATGCCTAGTCATTTTTCAACAAGAACAAGACCATATACTCAGCTGACTCTATGAGAGCAAGGGCAGCAGTTTCTCTTGCCCCAAATCATGCAGTTATTAATGTGGCAGGGCAGAGAATCTTCTAAATAGTAGAATTCCACATATTACAGTGTGCCAAGGTAAGTTATTTTAGGCATCTATTTTGGGACAAAAGGGCAAAAGATTGACAAACACCCAACTCTGAAAACTCCTCTCAATGCCCAATCAATGCTGCTCCTGTGGCACCTGTTGAGAAACTCAGATCCTATCATATTACAGGAGGACCAGAGCCCTGCCAACTCCTTCTGCAACTAGAAATCCTCCTCCTTTGTCCTCTCACTAAGATTTTATACATATATATTATATATTGTATATATTATATTAT
>NW_006436298.1:48602107-48622573 GCF_000325575.1 Pteropus alecto | reverse complement strand
ATTAAATCTTGATCATGTTTTATGGACCCACTGTGAGTCTGTTCTGTGTACAAGTCCATTTATCTAGAGGAACAAAATTTGTTTTTAGTATCACTCTGCAACTAGAAAGTGGTTCTTTTTTAATAATTTTTTATTTTTCAGTTATAGTTGGCATATGTTTCAGGTGTACAACAGTTGATTAGACATTTATATAACTCACAAAATGATCACCCCAATAAACCTAATGCCCAACACTGTCCATAGTTATCACAATATTATTGGCTATATTCCTTATGCTATACTTTCAACCTCCATAACTATTTTGTAAGTATGAATTTGTACTTCATCACTTTTCCCTTTTTCACTGACTCCCTCCACCCCCTCCCATATAGTAACCCTCAAAATTTTCTCTGTATGTATGAGGGTTTTTTAATTTTGTTCTTTAGATTCCACATATACATGCACTCATATGGCATGTCTTCTTCTATCTGGCTTACTCCACTCAGCACATTACCCTATAGGTCCATCATAAAATATCTTTTCCATCCCATTACTTTTAGTCTATGTCTTTTAATCTGAAGTGAGTCTCTTGTAGGCAGCATATGTAAGGGTCTTGTTTTCTTATCCATTCAGCACCCTCTCTTTTGATTGGAACATCTAATTCTTTTTCATTTGAAGTACTTATTGCTAGATATGTAGTTATTGCCATTCTTTATACTTTTGATAAATATTTTTTTCTTTTTAAAGAAGTCCCTCCAACATTTTCTGTAATACTGGCTTGATGGTGATGAACTTCTTTATTAGGTTTTTCTTGTCTGGGAAGCTTTTTACCTGTCCTTTGATTTTAAATAATAGCTTTGCTGGGTAAAGTAATCATGGTTGTAGGGCCTAGGTTTTCACCACTTTGAATATTCTGTGCCAAGCCCTTCTGGCCTGTAAAGTTTATTTTGAGAAATCGGCTGACAGTCTTATGGGCATACCCTTGTAGGTAACCAATTGCTTTTTTCTTGTTGCTTTTAAGATTCTCTTCAAATTTAACCTTTGGCATTTTAATTATGATGTGTCTTGGTGTGGGCCTCTTTGGGTTCATCTTGTTTGGGACTCTCAACTTCCTGGGGTTGTATGTCTACTTCCTTCACCAGGTTAGGGAAGTCATTATTTCTTCAAATAGGTTTTCAATTCCTTGCTCTCTCTTCTCCTGCGGGTATCCCTATAATGTGAATGTTGTCATGCTTGACGTTGTCCCAGAGGCTTCTTAAACTATTTTCACTTTTTTGGATTATTTTTTCTTGTCACTGTTCTGATTGCAGGACCTCCACTACCCCATCTTCTATGTCGCAGATTTGATCCTCAGTTTCATCTACTATTGATTCCAATGTACTCTTCATCTCAGATAATGTATTCTTCATTTCTGATTGGCTCCCTATTCTGTTTTCCATCTCTATTTTTGTTTTTCACCTCTTGATTAAAGTTCTGAGTTCATGTACTCTTCCCCTAAGTTCCTTGAGCATCCTTATAACTGATGTTTTGAACTCTGTATCTGGTATATTGCTTGTCTCCATTTTGGTGAATTCTTTTTGGAGCTTTTTGCTGTTCATGTGGGACATACTTGTCACCCCATTTTGGCTGCCTCTTGTTTGTATTAGGTAGGGCTCCTAAGTCTCCCAGTCTTAGTAGAGTGGATTTATGAAGTAGGTGCGCTGTGGGGGCCAGTGGCACAGTCCTGGAAGGGGTCCAGCCGAAGGCTAAGTTCAGCTGCAGTCTGTGTACCTTCAGGGCCACCCAGTGTCATCAAGCAATGCACATATGACTGCCACCCGTGCTGAGCTTACAGGTGCCTCAATGAGCCAAGTCAGAAACCGAGGTTGGCTGCCACTAGTGCAGGACTTGGGGCTGCTCAGCAAGAGGTACAGGGCACACTGAAGCCAGATGCTGCTGCTTTGGATTTTGTGAGCCTCTGAGAGACTTATGTAAGTTTGTGGCAGGGGCCAAGACAGTCCTTTGTATGGAATAAATCAGTAGAATTGGCTTGGGAGGGTGGGCCCACAAGTTGGGAGAGGCAGAGTCTCAGGGAATCTCCTGGGCTGAATGACCCGTGTTATCCGGGTTTATAGTGCCTGAGTCTATAGGGTAGGAAGAGGAAAGATTCAAAAAAGGAACAATGGCTTCTGCCTGCATCTGTCTGAGAGAAAGCTGCTCCTCCAGCCCTCACCCTGAAGCCTGACAACTCAGTGCCTCCTCTTATGTCCCTGGCACCCCTTGAGCAGCTGCCCTAGCTCTGGAGCTCAAACGAATCTGTCAGCGAGAAGGCAAGCATAGGCCTTTTAAGAGAAAGGCCTCCACTTCCTGCAGCCCTCCGTTGGACTCAGTTGCAACCTCTGCTGGTTTTCACAGCCAGAGGTTATGGAGACTTCTCTTCCTGGCATTGGAACCACGGGCTGGGGAGACCAGTGTGCGACCGGGACTCCTCACTCCTCAGGCCAGGGAGGTGGTTCTGCAGCCAAGACAGCCCTCTCAATTCTCAATTGCCATGTGCGGTTGTGGGACCGGGCCATTTCGTGTCTCCCCACTCCTACTGTTTTGAGGTAACCTGTTATTTGAGGTGAACTAGATGTAGGGCTTCTAAACCTCAGGTGACTCCATGTACTGGTTGCTGTATAGTTTTATAATTTTGGTGTGGTCACTAGTGGAGTTGTGCACTGCCTCTACCTTCTACACCATCTTGTGAGCTCTCCCTAGAAAGCGATTCTTAAACTAATACACTAACTCACATAGTTAATGTGAGGATTGTATAAGATAAGGTATTCATTTACAAAAAAAAATTAACAAGGGTGACTATTTACAGAATATAAAGAAAGCTGGAAAAGAAGAAAGAGAACAGATCATTTTAGTTTTTCAATAAGACAAAGTTATATGTATTGGCTACTCATTTTCTTGCTGTCACAAAATATGGGTCAAACAAAGACTAATCCTGCCAAATGAAGACTAGGGAACTATATTGTTTCTAGCTTTCTGATCTGGGAAATAAAATCTGGATCCCAATCACAATTGATGTATCTTTTTATACAGTAAATCAACCTTACTAAATAATATAAAGTGACAGAAAAAAAAAAAACCAACAACATAAAAAGCAAAACATGAGGGGGAAACATAGATATGTTTTAATGCATTTAACATCTGCTTATTTAGAAAAGGTGCTATGTACAGGGTAGAGGCTATGGTAGAGAATATGAAAATTTAAAAATACACAAAAATGTTTTTACTCTCATTCAAGTTATCCGACTTCGAATTATTTTGGCAGACATCATCTCAATGCTAAAAAATTCTGGTAACTACAACCACCAAAAAAGTCACAAGTCCAACATTAAGAAAGATCACGCATACAACAATAATCCTTTCCAGAAGTTTAAATTCTACCCCAAATTAACACTTGCACTAAATGAAAAACAAGATGGAAAAGCCTATATAGCAGTGTAAAAAGCTACCTTAGTAAATATACTTTATTTCCATCTGTTTCTGAGCAATTCCCTTACTCTTTCCTATAACTACACAAACACTTAGAAACAGGAAAAGGGATGATTTCTTTCTCCATGACTTTTAAAGAGTTCAATTCTGGATTAAAAAATTGGTCTGTAGGGTAGGAAATAATTTGATATTGCATATTTGAAAGTGATGTGAACCCTGGCATAGAATCCGACCCAATTCAAGTTTATCGTTATACACACCATATTTTTTTGTACTAACATTGCAAGATACAAGGAAATAGTTTTTCTGTCTTCAAGAAACAAGAGTTTTCTATAAAATATAGCTGTACATAATCTAGGTCTGGTTACCCATTATCTATGGGATAAACTAAGAATTCTCAGTATGTGAGACCCTCATAATTTGTCTGGCTTACTTGATTAACAGCTACCATTTACTGGAAGCCTACTGTGTGTCAGACATTTCCCTAAATGCTTACATGTCCTCTTTCCCCGAATTGGCACATCTGTGAGAGGTAGGTATTATTATCGCCACTTAACAAATAAGGAAACAGTCTTTTGATAGGTTAACTTACCCCAAATTATGCAGCTATTAATGCAGTAGTGCGGAGACTCTTCTAAAAGGTAGAATTCCACATATTACAGTGCGCCAGGCTAAATTATTTTAGTTATCTATTTTGAGACAAGAGGGCAAAAGATTGACAAATCACCCAATTCAGGAAACTGTGCTGCTATTCTCACTCTTCACCTTGCTCGTCTTTCTCTCTTTCGTTTCCAAATCTACAGAAGCTAAGGGCTTCTGACGTCGTCCTCATAAAAACAGAAGTTCTGCGCTGCATGGCACCACAGGGGATTTTTTTAAAAAATCTCTGCTTTGTAGAAATTCCTCCAGGGTCTACAGTGTCTATGGAACTCTCTGCCCTACAGGATAATTACAGACAGCTGCACTGGACCCTCAATGGAGGAGAAGGAATTGCTGGTGTCTGGACATAACCCTTCTGGAAGGCAGGTTAAATGTTTAGGTATGAAACTGTGCACTAGATAATGTTATTTAACTTTGAAAATTTATTTGGAGGCTCTTATAGTAGAGAGAGTAGGTAAAATAGGCTAATCATTCAGTTTCTATGTTACCTAGGATTTTCTTTTTCCAATTAAAAACCCACATTAGCTGTTCAAGCTAGTAATTCCTTTTAATCAAATGTTCCAGGTCATACTAGGCTCTTTCTTTCCTTATATGCTTTACCACTGCAACCTCTTAACCACTGGGCCCATGGACACATCCACCACACCGTTTCAAGAAGGCTTACAAAATAAAATTATCCACATGAAATTCTTGAGATTTGTCATCAATGTTTTATTAACTACACATAGTAAGATTTAATCTGACTGATTAAAGAAAAAGTAAATATTAGAAGTGAAGTTTCTGTTTTTTTCCAATTATAGACCACTTTCCTATTTCTATTAACTTTCCTTGAAGTTTTTCATATACCCTCAAACTCCTATCCTTTAAGTAAGAAAATTACTAAAAGAGCTCCAACTAAAATATTTAAGTAGATAATATTGCTTTATTGCTGAAATACTGGTTTTAAAGTATTTTCTCCTGAAGGACTTTTTGCTTGCTGCTTCCTCTGCATATAACACAGAGAAAGCTGGGCTCCTTCTCATCCTTTAGGTCTTAGCTTAATGTAGCCTCCTCCTTCCCAGTCCACCCAATATATAGTTTCTTCTCATCTGTGCCCCCCACTTTTATTTTCTTCATATCACATATCACACTCTGTAATTATCTTTTATATTTACTTAGTTTTTGTAATCTATGCACCTACCTCCACTCCTTCAATATGTATTAAAATGGAAGGCCCACCAGGACAAAAATCTTTCCTGTCATTTTTATCAAAGACATAGTGAATAAATATTGAGCTTTTATGGGCAATCTGTTTTCCAAATACTGTCTGAAAATAGAAATGAAATTTAAAGTGTCTGCTCCTGAGTCAGATCTAGGTTTAAATTTCAGCTCTGCTACTCATCAGCTATGTGAACTCTGGCAAGTTATTTAATCACTCTGGCCCTCAGTTTCCACGTCTGTAAAATGGAGATAATATTACCTACCCCATACTGTTTGAGAAGATGAACTGAGAAAATACGATGATTAAATAGAACACAGAAATTCTGATACACTGCTGGTGGAAATATAAATTGGTAAACAACTTTGGGCATTATCTTCTAAAGTGGAAAACATGCATACTCTTCAACCCAGCAATTCTACTCTTAGATATATCCCTACACATATACATATTTACATGAAAGTAGGACATTAGTATAACAATGTTCATATTAGCATTGTTAAAAATTGTCAAAAACTAGACACAATCCAAACATCCATAACTGCATCTCATACAGTGAAATAAAAAAACAGTGAACAAAAGATGGCAGATAAAAACATACTGTATGTACAATTCCATTTATATAAAATTGTAAAGCAGGCAAAACTAGACTACAGTTGACTCTTGAACAATGCAGATATTAGGGGGCATGAACAGTCTCTAGGTCAAAAATATACATCTAACTTTTGATTCCTCAAAAACTTAACTACTAATAGGCTACTACTGAGTGGAAACCTTACCAATCACAGTTGATTAACATAAATTTTTCATGTTATATATATTATATGTTATATTCTTAAAATAAAGTAGGCTAGAGAAAAGAATATTATTAAGAAAATCATAAGGTAGAGAAAATATATTTATAGTATATATTGAAAAAAAACACAAGTATAAGTGGACTGGCACAATTCAAACCTGCATTGTTCAAGGGTCAACTGTAATATTCTTCAGGAATACATAAAAGTAACAAAAACCATTAAAAAAAAATCAAGACCAAGGCTCAAGGAAATTACCATCATTAAGTCAACACAATGTCTACTTTGAGGGCGGAGAGATCAGAACGGAGTGCACAGAGGATTTCTGGGATGCCAGCAATGTTCTATTTCCTGATCTGGGTAGTAGTGATCACTTGGTTAAGTTATGTGTTTTGTTTGCCTCTGCTATATTCCACAATAAAGACTTTTAAAAGAGTAAACAAAAACAATGACCTTTACATACAAACATGGTATCACAGTGTGCCTGGTGAGAAAGGATTTATCACCTACACCATCAGCAAGTCAATTGGGTGTAGTGTAAAGAATATGGCTTTGATGATCTAACATCACACTACTAGAAATGTTGTGTGTCTTCTCTAGAACTAAAAACATGCTTAGTAAATGATAGTTTCCTCCCTTCCCTACTTTCTTAGTAGCAACTGACTTTATAGGAGAGCTAGCTGGAATTCATGTCAGACTGCATGGTCTGAGAATAGAAGCAAAACTTATGGGCCCAGCTTTAATTAAGCAAATTAAATCACTGTTATTGACAGCCAGAGGAGTGGAGATCTTTATTTCAGAGCACTGTACAAGAATTTATTGCCTTGTTTACAAGCAGCTTATTACTGATTTAAATAAACCCAAAATTACACTTCAAAAATGTTAAAGTTCACCAAAAAATGCTATTTAAATCCTAAAAACTAACCTCTGAACATATTACTAAAGATACCTTAGAGATAAAAATTTCTCATATAGTTTAATAGCACTTGCTTAATACTAAAGAAAGCCAATTTATTACTTTAATATCATAAAACAGCCAAATTAGTAACTAAAAATGAGGCATATATATATATATGCAAATCCAGAAGCCAAAGTGGCTGGGTTTATTCTAACAATTTTTTCATCAAGTACTAGCCAATTATATCATCCCAAAGCTACTAACATTTCCTATCCGTGCTATCGGTGATTGGTGTATTCAGTAGAATGCTCCCCATACAGACTACTCTCTCAAAACAAAGTATTGTTTTACAGGAATCCAATCTGCTCTGGTTAACAATGGTCTATTAATATCTAGTGGCATTAATACAAAGCTCAAAACTCAAGTGCCACAGATAAAAGTGGATGGTGTAGCCATGTGACTTTACAATGAACCAAGTCAGAACTGCTGATTGCAGTCAAAGAATTCAGTCCTCTACTTAGCACCTAGCCCATTATGTTCTTTACTAATCATTCAAGATGGAGTTACTATAAAATGCATTAAGAATAGCATAATTAGCATAACTTGCTAATGTCAACAAAGTAATAGCTTAAAATTTTTAATCCAAATTACCAGAAAACTTATGCTTTCCAGTATCAATAATATAATGATGTTACCTACGTTTCAAATTGTTTTATTTTTAAATTAAGAAGAACCAAAAGTTAGTTGTCAAGAATACAAATACATGGCAAGTGGCATCATAAATGGGTAGAATATTAAAAAAGCAATATACATGGTGAATCATGTGATAAAAATTATATTTAGTGTATGACATGCACTAGATATTTCTTGTACTTCTCACATGAATATGATTATTTCTCACTATGAAGTCTCATTTTCTATTGAAGGAAACTGAGGATCAGAGGTGGCAAGTCACACAAATATTAAGTGGAAAGGCCAAGATTTAAATTCCTGACTGACAGCTAAAATATATATGATTAGAAAAGAACCTATGACAACTGGGAAAAAACCAAAGACCAGAAAGGAAATATTCTTAATAGAGCTGCTCCGGGTGAGATCTCTGATTCTGCTTGCTGCGTTTTTTAACTGAGTCTCTCAAATGTGTGTAACTTGGAAAGCTTAAAGTGAAGCCATATTAGCCTGAAATATCAGAGCAGAAAGCCCAAAAGTCAGTAAAGTGATCGGAAATTAAGTGAGAATCTCTAAGAAAAAGTGGTGAGAAGCAAGGGTAAGCAACATATCTCAGCCGACAACAAAATTATACAGGTGTAGGGGAAACCACCCTCTTCCCCTAAGAGCCAGGCTGAAAAAGGGAGTTGGAAATCATAAAACAGAACAGAGATATCGGCTACTACATAGGGAGTAGAGGACCTAGTTTGAACCTAGGCAAGTACATGTTAGAACAAAAACAATCCTTAGAAGAATATAAATAACTCAAAGTTGCTAAAATGTACTGACATTTCCAAAAATATTACTAAACGGGAAAATATAAGCCGTAATCAAAACAACAACAAAAAACAATCATTGGAAATTAACTGCAAATAGACAGACTTCAGAATAGGTATAATAGACATATTCAAAAATTAAAGGTAAATATGGTACCAGTGAAAAACAGAGAGGGAATCTAACAGAGATATGGAAGCTCTATTTTTTAAAATTAAAAATTTTAGACCTGAAAAATCACAATAATTGAAATTAAAAATTCACTACATGGGCTCAAGAGCAGAATGGAGATGGCAAAAGGAAGAAGCAGTGAAAAAGCATTAACTTACAGATACAAGAAACTTAACAGACCTAAAAAGGATATACACAAAGAGAACAGGTACAGACTGCTGAAAATCAGAGAAAGAGAAAATCTTGAAAATAACCAGAGAAAAACAACATATCATATACAGATGAGCAATTAAGGCTAACGGCTCTCTTCTTTCAGAAACAATGGTGGCCAGAAGACACTGGAAATGCATACTCAAAGGCCTGAAAAAAGAAAACCCTGTCAACCAAGAAATCTACATCCAGCAAAACTATCCTTCAAACGCGAAGTTAAATTAAAGACATCTTCAGATAATCAAAAAGTGAGACTTTTGTTGCCAGCTGACTTGCACCTCAAGTAGTGCTCACGAAAGGGCAACAGTATTAAATGGCAACACATATCTATAAGAAATAATAAAAATAAATATGAGTATAAAATATTATTATGCATTTTTTTTTCTTTTAAAGCCACATGACTGTTGAAAGCAAAACTACAACACTGTATTGTTGGGTTTATAATTTATATGACAAGGAAAAGAAAGTATTTTAAGGTTCCTATATTTTAGCTGAAATATTTCAAAATTCTAAGTAGAGCAACCACTAAAACAATAATGAAAAGAGATATATAGCTAGAAAGTCAACAGAAGAATTAAAATGGAATATTAAAAAAAAATAAGAGGAACAAAAACCAGACAGAAAAACAGAAAACAAATAGCAAAATACCAGGCCTCACTACAAATCACAATAAATGTAAATGGACCAAATAGTTTATAAAAAGAAAATCAGAGTTGTGGTATATGTATCACATGGTATCATGTGGTATATGTATCATAAGGTACATGTATGAGTAATGCTTCAGTGAATGCTTTCACTTAAGTAGAAGATTACTAAGTGTGACATAGGAAGCTTTCATTAGCTATATACTAACAATTAGTTATTTAATGCTAGGTGAGAAAAATATCACATAAAATTGCAATTTAGAAATATACATAAAATGCAAAAATGTTAAGGATTTAAAGTCTAACTTTCTCTATTTTCCAACCTTTCTATATTTTTCTCTCTTCATAATGAAATAATAATATTTTAAATAAAGTACTATGAAACCCTTGAGAGTAAATTTTTTAAATGTTAGTTTTGGAAATTAAGATTTAGACCACTGTTATTTTGTGTCAGCAGTATGCTAGATGGAGATGCTACGACAACCAAAACTCAGGACCTCTCTTTGCATCTACTCTAAAGGGCTAGTCTAGGCTATTTTCTGAGAACTTTGTTTGCTTCCTCGTCATGATTTTTTCTTAATCTCTGTCTCTATAACATGCTGGCTATCTCTGAATTCATCTTTGCCAGTGTTCATTTTCCCTTTTAACCTGCCCTGGTTCTGAAAACCAGATAGCTGTATTTGTTATAACTATGTATAAAGTGTAACTATACAGTCCCCCAGTGCAGATGTGGTGAATCTTTCAAATGAAAGCCTTTTTCTTGTCATTGTTGTTGCTTTGCTTAATTACTGGATCAGCTTTGTTTCTGATCAGCAAATCTACCAAATAATTGAGATTAAAATAGGTGAGACAGTAATTTCTCCAAGCCTAAAAGCCAAATTTATTATTTCCAAAATTTATAGGTAAACCAATATAGAGAGTAATTTATCATAAAGCTTAATTTCTAAAATATTAAAGCCTGATTGTTTATATCTGAAACCATTCGTTCTATAAAAAGAAGTAATATCTAGACCCAAATATTCCATGCGAATTTATCAGGATTCAAATTTAACAGTACTGTTATGTTTGAATTCTCGACAAGACATTAACAGGCCACTAAATAAGCAACATATGTTTGTCCTAATACCTCACATGCAAGCTTTCATTAACATGCCTAGGTTTAAATATAGCATCTATCACTTACTGGCTATGAGTCTTGGGCAAGTTGTATTAGCCTCTGAATTTGTCTATCTGTAAACTACCTGGTTCGGAAGGTTATTGTGCCAGGACAAGAGAACTCCTGAAGCATGGCAGATGTTTGATAACTGGCGACTTAATGCAATTCAGTATATCTAATGGTTATCCATTCAGTTATCTAATGGTCAAAGCCAGATCTTTTATAGCTAGCACCTGTCTGTATAAGGGCATTTTGAAGTTGAGAATCAGCACATCAAAGAAAGTTAACTATGTACTACTGTCATGGGGACAACCAAAGTATTAAGACCCTCATGATCTGTGACACTAGTTCTCAAACCTGGCTTTTCAAAAAATACATATATATTCTTCGGAGAGAGGAGTCTGTCATTTTTCTCCAGGTGATTCTTTTAGAAATCTGGGAATCACTGGTCCAGAAGAAAGATCCAGCTTCACCAAGTTATTAGTTATGTGGCATTAGGCAAATTACAATCTTGCAAAATGAGACTGTTACTCCAATACCTTCTGAAAACCCACCTCCTCCAAAGACAGATCTGAAGACCAAATACAGATATGTAGCTTACGAGTGCTTTGGAAACTCTAACACTTTATATAATGTTAAGAAATTCTATATAGCCTTTCCAATTAAAGACCCAGATCTCAACTCTTGGATAGAAAAAGATAAATTCCACTGATTCAACAAACATGTCATTGAGGGCCTAATATGTTCTAGATACCTTTGAGGAAGAATCCCATGCAAAACAAGATGAAAATTTGACTATTAATTTTAAATTAGTGGTAACTATTTAATATAGAAAAAAAGAAGGAAGAAAAGAGGAATGAAGGAAGGAAAAAAGTTCCTTTAAATATCACTCCCTTGGCAGTACTGTATAATAGATCTGATGATGGAAATATTCTATATCTCCACTGTCTATTATGGTAGCCATTAGCCAAATGTGGGTACAGAGCATTTAAAATGTGGCTCAAGTAACTGAAGAATCTAATATTTAATTTTAATTTAAACTGAGTTTAACAGCCACATGTGACCGACTAGTGGTTACAGTACTGAAAAGCTCAACCCTAGAATATTTAAAAATTTAGGTTGCGCTTTTGGGAGATATGGATAGGAAAAGGCAGAGGAAATGGGGGGGAAAAACAGTAAGATTCCATTTATAAGAAGCTTTCTTACATTTAATTTATTTTTGAAAATTTTTCTACTAGGAAAAGCTATATCCATACAATGAAACTGAAGAGTCCAAATCTTTTCTACTTTATCTTCAATGGACTAAAAACCAAATATCACAGATACTTAAAAAAAAAAAAAAGTCACCAAAGCAAGAAGAACTTATACAATATCAAACTGCAGGATATTGGAGGTAACATCAACTGGGAGTCAGAACATTTGCTACAAGTTCCAAGTTCCCTGGTTCTGCCAGTTACAGGTCCAATGACTTTGTACAGGTTACTTACCTCTTTTATGCCTCAATCTTCAAAAGTGCAAATTGGGGCAATTTACTGGTCAATTGTCTAGAGAGTCTAGATAACAAATACAAGGTACTTAAAAGAGTTTAAGATTCTTTTGTACCACATTAATTTATAAAGAACTAGTTCTATTATTCAACATATACTGATTGAAGGTCTGCTGTCAGGCCCATATACAAGGTACTAGGGACATAATGCTAAATAACCACAGACATAGTCTGCTTCCCATGGAGCTTGAAGTCAACTCAAGATAACTCAAATAACCATGTTAATAAATATGCTATCACTGACTGAAATAAGGGCTTTGAGCAAAAGTGGGTTGTCCTAGACTGGAGGACAATAAGGTTTCCCCTGAGGAAATAAGATTAAAGTGAAATCTTTAAACTGAAAAAGCTAACTAGGTTTATGGGTAAGAAGGGAGGAAGAAGAGTTTATGGATAGTATCATGTACAAAGACTCTATGTGCCACTGAGTCATTTTAACAATGAAAAGGAGGTAAGCCAGAGCTAGACAATGCAGGGCTAGTTTTAAGCCAAGAGATGACACAATCAATTTTGTTTTGAGAAGATAGTTCTGGGCACAATAGTAATGGGAGGGCATAATGAATTTGGGAAATCAAGCTAGAAGGTTACTGTAGAGGGACAGACTGCACTTGGGTCTATGATGGTAGTAATCAAAATAAAAAAAAACATCTAGAAAATAAGGGTGATAGAACTCAGTGATGAACTGGATGTGGAGGAATGAAATAAAGTGTCAAGGATGATTCACAGATTTCTCACTTGTGCAATATTCTGAATAGTGGTAGCAATTCAGAGACATGGGACACTGAAAGAAGGCCTGGGCTGTTTTGTTTTTGGAGAGGGACTCAATCATAAGTCTGAGTCTGGGTACCTTTGAGACATAAAGGAAAAATTTCAGCAAGCACTAGATATCCAGAACTCAGAAAAAGGGTCTGGGAGGAGACAAAATTTTGAGAATCATTAGTCTATAGATAATATAGTATAAAGAAAGAAGACAGGGGAAGAAGACAGAATCAAGTTTTGAGAATAGTCGGTTTAGAGATAAAGGAAACTACAAAAGACACTGGGCTGAAAAAACCAGAGAGAGAGAAGAAAAATAAAAAGAGTGGTATTATGGAAGCCAAGGAAGTGACAAGACTTCAAAAGAATATCAAATGTTGCTAGAAGGTTGCATGCTGCTAGGGGGAAAAAAAAAAAAGTGCCCTGGGATTGGTGATAAGGATGGAAGTGACTTTAACAAGAACTATTTAGGTGAAATTATGGGATAGAAGTCATACAACAGCAGATGGTCACAGGTCCTTTAAATCTTCCTCCACTGGAGTGATCGAGCCCACCCTACCAAGCCACCTACCTGCAAAAAAGCTCCAAAATGACTTGCATATTAAACTCTTAGAAGCTCACTAATGAACTGATTCACATCAACCCAAAAAAGAACCATGCCATAAGTTTTAGAATTCTTAACCAAAATGAATATCTAATTTGTAAATATTCAGGAACAGTACAGTGAGCATTTACAGCAGAGACATTTCTGAGCCCAACGGTAGTACAAACACAGCAGCCATAATTAGCTTCTGCAGAGAGACAACATTCCACTAGCTATTTTTGCTCTTCAGATTTTCCCCTTCTAATGAGAAATCCCCAAGTTCTTTATCGGCTCCACATTTTTCATCACAGCTTTAACAGCACCGGTACAGGATCCAGAGAAAAATCAAAGAATAATAAAGCCACTGGCAGATGACAGCTTTCTTATTTTAAATAGGAAACCATTGATTATGTTTTTGACTTCAGTATTTTAAGTAGTAGTCCTTGATGTCCATCTCTTAACTCTTTTACTTTGTGGAATCAACCCACTAGTTTCCCCATCCCTTTGTACTCTATTTGAAAAACTACTGGTTTTCATGGCTTTACCCTAAATTCTGTAGCATTAAAGCACATTTTTGCTACAATTAAAACCCATTTAAGTCCTTTTCCTTCACTAACCAGTAGCTGCAATTTCATGTGTTTGCCCCATTGTAGAACTAATTTATAGAATGAAACCCAATCAGTGATACTTTAAAAACATAAGTCAGATCATGTCAAGTCTGCTCAAAACCCTCCATGGCTTCCTACCTCACTCAGAGTAAAATCTTAAGTCTTTATCATGATTTACAAGGTTCTATTCTATTTGTTCCTCACTACTAATCTGACTTCTCCTATCACTCCCTCACTTGTCACTCCAGTCATGCTGGCCTTATTTCTCAGTCGCACCAAGCACTCTCCCATCTCAGGTCTTGGTGTCTGCAGGACCTCTACCTAGAGTGTTCTTCCCCCTAGGTATGTGCATGGGGTGATCCCTTACTCCCTTCTAGTGTCTGCTCATATGTATCAGAGAAGCTTTCTCTAACTACTCTAAAACAGAACCAACTCAGCCATCACTATCTATCCATCTTAAACTTTCTTCATAGCAATTACACCTGACCTATTTGTTTATTGTCTCCTGCCCCTAGAATGAAAGCTCCATAATTCTGTTAGGTTCACTGTTAGGCTCAATAATGATCTGCTGAATAACCAAATTCCTATTCATTTCATTTCAGCATAGAACCAATTTGATTAGTACTACAGACTTTCCAAACACAAATATGAAACATGTAATTAAAAACTAATGAAAACAAACACAGTACATAAGAACCAAGAAATAAATGCTATTTTGGTCCCTTAGATTCCAGTTTCACAGGACTGGGAATATGAGCATGAACACAAATACATATAGAGAAGACATCAATTATGATAGCAGTATACAGACTGTTTGTCGCATTTTAAATCCCAAAACTTCTCTTTCCTTCTACCCAGGCAGTCAGTTGGTATATACTTATGGAATGCATCCAGTATTACCGATAAACTGGACTCCAGCTCTGGCGGCATGGGTATAGCATGTTGGACCCTCTGACAAAATTGTGAAATAGTCCAAGTTTGACTTTGCCACATGCAAATATTTTTTATCAGGGTCCCACCTTTACTCAATCCTGGAACTACTCTACTTTCTAACCCCAGGGATGTGACTCATTCTTGTCCCTCCAGGATGACCATTAAGGACTCAAGCTATGCACTTTAGTGATTAGTAGTATGGAATTTCTTGTCCAAGAATCAACACAGTCCATTAGGAGAAGCAGCTACAGGAGTTAGAGGAAATAAGATACTTATTTAATGTTTTAACTGGAAGTCTTTGTTAAGTGGGGGGAACTGCCCATCCTGATACAGCTAATGAACAAAACTATTCTCTGTATGAACATGAATGAAACACAAGTTCAGATCCAATAAAAGAGACAGTCATAGCATACATCATCACAAGAATTCCTCCTCGTTTCTCTCAGTTATGTAACCATTCCACACTCAGGAGATCATGGTAGAGAGGTGATGGTGATAATCACCAATGTGTCCCCTCAACATCCCTGCCTTTTCAGCGCAGGTCTGGGAGATGTAAGAGGTAATAAGAAAGAGGAGTTACTATGTCCTGGCAATAGAGTCAGAAAAACCGGGGTATGAATTCCACCTGTACCACTTTCTATGACAGTGGCATTAAGCAATTTCTTCACCTGCTATAAGCCCAACTTTATCATGAGCAAAATGCATTTAAGACTTAGTTCTTAGGAATTAAAAAAAAAAAAAAAAAATCCAACAAGCTCAGTGAGACATAAAGGACATGATATAGTTGCTCCCTATACCGCTCCCTTTTTATTAATAATAAAAGGCTAAAATAGAGAGGCCATATACAAAGACTTGACATACCACCAGCAAAAGGCTCCCAAGCCTTAGCCTAAGGACAACTGTGCAAAGGTAATGTTAGATTTTAAAACTATTTTAAAATTCCTGTAGGCGCTATTATGAACTACCACTATACGTTTCCACATTTGATAATAATGCTTTCCATAACACATGTTGAAGTTGTCTATTAAATACTTATTTCTTTGTAGGGATGGGAATCACTACTTTGGTTTTATTTTTCTTTTTAGTACTTAAAAAACAAATCAATTCTTGGCATCACCTTTGAAGAGTTTCTGCCTTCTTTAAAACTCTTCTCTCAGCTTCCTTGATATTGCTCTCCTGGCTATTTCTCATCAGGCCAGCAGCTCCTTCGTATTTCTTCTGCTAGTGCCGCCTCAATCTCTAACAGACCTTTACAGATCTAGGCCCAATCCCAGATCCTCTTTCTGTTATCTACCCACTCTCCTTAAAGACACTATATATATATACACACACACTATTTTTATACTTTTTAATATGTATACGTTTTATATACATACAAAATGTGTTCTGTCCCTCCCCCTCCCCACCCTACCCCACCCCACAATAACTCTTGGACTAAGATAGTTTACAGGCTACTCAAACAGTATTCTTTCTTTCCCCTTCCAAATCTATCCTTTCTCCAGTCTTTCCCATCTCAGGTAATAGTACCACCATCTATTCAGTTGCTCAAGTCCAAAACCTGGGAATCAGCTTCTCTTTCACTCCCACATCCAGTCCACTTACATTCACTTCATTCTACCACCAACCCTTAGTATCTGTTACCTAAACTACAGTAATAGCTTGGGTCTCCCTGCTTCCGTTCTTGCGCCTGCCAATCCATTCTCCACCCAGCTGCCAGCGACATTAAAACAAAACAGATCATGTTGCTACCTCGCACAAAATCCTGCAATCACCTCAGACTACATTTGTAGTAAAATCTTACACTGGCCTCCTTATAATTCTTTGGGCATACCATTCTCTCACTTCACTACCTTTACTTATGCAGTTCCTTTGACCTGGAATGTTGTCTTCAGGTTTCAGCAGCTTCAATGTCACACCTCTTATAAAGGCCTCCCCAACCCCAATTAAATTTAGGTCCTATTGTAGACTCACTAGCATCCTATACTTTTCTTGCATAGCATTGGAGAAAAAAAGTTTGTAACTACGTTATTTCTATAACTGTTTGGTGAATGTACATCTAAATTGAGTGACTGTTTTGCTCATCGGGGAATCATCCCATAGTGCCACAGCCATGCATCCAACACCTAAGAAACTACTCTAACCAATGAAATATATAATAAACAGCAAACTCATGACTCTTGGCCTTAGAATGGCTACATTATACAGCAAGATGTACCGCAGACATTTAACGATTCCCCTTCAGTTGGATTTTTAGGGAAAATAAAGTCACAGTGCCGGACAATGAAAGGAATTCAAGTAGAAGGAAGTTAATACAGTTCCTGGAGTGCTTGTCTTTTACTTCTTTTGTTCTTCCATAGTTCATTCCTAGCACAGAGTAAGATCCATGGTAGATACTTGAGCACTTAGTGACCAAATACACTGTATGACAATCAAAGTGCTGGAATTAAATGTTATAAAATTCTAAATATTATGGTTCACTGAAGGCTAGAAGCATTAGAAGAGGTTTTAAGGAGATAGAAATCAATCTAGACAGGGTGAGGAATAACTTAGGGGCATCTGGCCAACCCATGCTATCACCTCTCCTGCTCTACTTTAACAGCGGTATATCTATGTAGCCAGATTTGTATTGTACTCCATAACATGAAATATTTAATTCATTTGCTAAATTCTAAACAAAATTATCTTTAATGTGAGGTTCTATGCTTAGTTAACCTAATAACCCTTTTTTGGCCATAAAGAACCCAAGTGGTAGAGGATAAAAAGCTTCCAAGATCTCATTATACTACCTGTCCCATAAATGAAACTCTGAACATAACATTTTATAAACATTCATTTAACAATGTAGGAAGAGATTAACTAGGTACTTAGTTTAACTAGGTACTTTCTGAAGGGCCAATATAAGATCGAAATAACTACCTTAGCCATTATTTTCCAGGCACTGAATATGGGCCTTTATGAGCATTTTTTTTCCTACTCTTCAAAATAACCCTGAAAGCTGAGACTGACAAGTTGGGTGACTTCAACTACTATAGAGCTAACAATACCGGTGCTCTTTTTTAGACACTGTAAACTAACCGAAGATACCAAAACAAACAAGCAAATAAAATAAAATAAAATAAAATAAAATAAAAAACCTGAAGTTTTTTGTTACTGAATTTAAAATAACAAAAACTTTCCTAGGAAGCATACGAGTTTAAGAAATATAATATCTTTCAATTTAAAAAGCCTTACTAAAACTCATAGGTAAATATAGAGTGCTTTACTGCTAAACTACTTGGCTTTGTTGAAATAAATATAAAATGTATCCGTGTAATAGCTCCAATAACAAATATTCTCTAAAAAAAGGAAAATTACCAGCTACATATCTACTTTACAAAGATTTTGAGTTTTGAAAAGAATAATAGATTTGAGAGAAACTACAGAATTATGAATGAAAGTAGTGTTTTAAAAATTGTTTTTCTTCTGATATGACAAAATACCACAATGGAATAACAGGAGTAGTATTATCCAAAACTAAATGATGTCAAGCTTTTAAACAATCAATAAGCTGTAAGGGTTAGGACCTATGTAATTATTTCAAACTGTATGAATGTTACATTCAAACATTGGGACAAACAAGTACAGTCTTGTATAAAATGACTGTATGAGTTAAAATAATCATATCCAAAATAAATTACATACTTTCATAAACTTTTCCTCGCTATGATTATTTCCACCTGTATGGTACCAACTCTTTGCATTCACAAAATTCCATCATGTAGTCATTACACACTGTAAAAGCAGACTTCAAGTAATCCTAACTGATAAAAAAGTTAAATATTAACTGAATCTCAAAAGCATCTATGTTATCACAAAATAACGATTTTGTAACCTAAAGAAACAGAAATCAATAGAATTTAGAGGGTTGGCTTTCTGTTCACAGAGTATAATAACTACTTATGCAAGACCCCAGAAAGACTTTCTGGACTTCCTCCACAGGAAAAAAAAACAATTCTCCTATTTTTCCCTCCCTCTTTCTTCACTCTCAAGACTCTGCACTCCCCATCCGCCTATTTCTGTAAACCTAAAAGATTTACATTAAAAGATGGATTTATGCCATTATCAGTAACAGCAAGTCCCAAGATTTATGATCTTTGTATATTCAAGACTGCAGGAATTAAGCTTTAATAATTCATAAACCACAAACACACCCTGTTAAAAATTTTCTTTCGACACTAAAGTTCTCCACTCTTGGGACCCTTAATGGGTGTACATAAGTCAAATATTACAACCTTTAAAAAAGACACAGATGGTAGGTGCTCGCTACCCTCTCCGAGAGAAGTACTCACCTAAACCTCTGCACGGTCCCTTCTTGGGGCCCACAAGCATGACTGTCATTCAAAGGATTGGTAAATGTTAAGCGTGGGTGAGAAAGCATACATGAGATATATAACTGGATGAGGAAGGTTGTTAAATGCAGCCTCTCCTGTATCACGTAACTAGCCTAACCCGCTGCAAACTTTTAAGAGATTAAGTTACATTCCTCTGCAATTCCACTCTTGACAGCTGAATCCAGAGATGCCAGCGGGTCGTGCATGTCCATTCCAACCACCTCACCCGTGGAGAGCCGGCGGCCACATGCCGCGGTCAGCGCGGACCAGTGGTTGGGGAAGGAGGGAGGGCTGGCGAGAGGGCCGCAGGGAGAGGGCTGGGAGAGCTCACCTTTTCCAGCTCATCGTGGAGCTCCGCTAGGCTGGGCCGGAGCAACTTCTCGCCCAGCTGCGCTGCCGTGTGTCGGTAGTGGTCAATCCTGGGCACGGCGTCCATGGTGTTGTGCCCGAAGGTGCGCAGGTAGTAGGTGTTGGTGTGGGTGTCATAGTAGTAGTGTTGGTGGTGCCCACTGCCGCCGCCGCCGCCCGAGTGCAAGCTGCTGCCCTCGCTCAGCACCGTGTCCCCGCCGTTCTGGAAGCTCACATTGGGCCCGTCACCTCCGACCCCCGCCGCATCCGACAGGCTCTCGTCCGCCGACGAGGTGGCAGCCGGGTCCACGAAGTTCACACGGAAGCGGCCCTTGGCTTCCTCGCTGCCTTTCGCCGGCCCGCTTTCGCCGCTGGCTTTCCCATCCGTGGGGGTCTCCTTCCTCCCCGCCTCAACACCCGCCGCCGCCGCCGCAGCCGCAGCCCGCCCCGCGTTCTCAGAAACCAGATCCACCTGGAAGCGGCTCTGGCTCGGGGTGGGCCCCAGGGGTCTGCCCAGCCCGTCCCCTGCCGCCGCGGCGCCCTCACCGCGGACCCCGCCGCCGCCCTGGCTAGCGGACGCAGCATCCTCCGGCACCGAGGACACCGCCGTGCCTGGCAGGTCAACCCCGGCGGCGGCCAGCGCGGCGGCTGGCGGCGTTTCCCCGACC
>NW_006436298.1:48601287-48601604 GCF_000325575.1 Pteropus alecto | reverse complement strand
GACAGCGCGAGCAGCGGGACAAGGGAGCGGGCGCGGCCACGCGCCGCCTGACCGCCGTCGCCGGGAAGATCTCCGCGCCGCTACCTCCTCTTCCGTCGCCCTCCTCCCACCCCACCTCTTTCCCCCGCCCGGCTCTGCAGTGATGAGGGGCAGGCCCCCAGCCGCCTCCCTCTCTCCCCGCCCCCGAAGCTGCGCGTCTTTGGGCCGGCAACCCAGGCCACAGCAGCCGCGTCTGCGGATGACTCCCGGCACGGCTGGCGACGGGGCGCGCGGGACCTGCTTCGGCGCGCGCCGATTGTTGATGCTCCCGCGGCAGT